>NC_069509.1:36382492-36562492 GCF_027579735.1 Bombina bombina
TATAGAGATATATATATAGAGATATATATATAGATATATATATATATAGAGATATATATATAGAGATATATATATATATATATAGATATATATATATATATATATATATATATATATATATATATATATATATATATATATATATATATATAGATATATATATATATATATATATATAGATATATATATAGATATAGATATATATATATATATATAGATATATATATATATATATATATAGATATAGATATAGATATAGATATAGATATATATATATATATATATATATATATATATATATATATATATATATATATAGATATAGATATATATATATAAATATATATATATATATATATAAATATATATATATATATATATATATATATAAATTGAAAACGAATTTCCTTGATGGTACAGTACGTGGCTGGATACGCACGCTGCTTTGCACACTACGTTGCTGGCTGCGGGCTGCTTGGCACACTATGTGGCAAT
The DNA here is from genome assembly GCF_027579735.1 of Bombina bombina. Classification (NCBI taxonomy): domain Eukaryota; kingdom Metazoa; phylum Chordata; class Amphibia; order Anura; family Bombinatoridae; genus Bombina; species Bombina bombina. Next base: position 36,382,988 of record NC_069509.1, read on the forward strand.
GCTTCAAAAATGATCATAATTTGATTCTTTTTAAGAGTTCCGTTATATTTTTAAACTCATAAAAGTATGAAATATTGCGCAGGATTTCCTTTCCACCATAAGCAGATTGTATTGAGTCATAATATAATTCTTTAAAAGGTACATGTAGAGCCACCAATCAGCAGCTAGATCCCAGCAGCGCATTGCTGCTCATGATCCCACCAAGATATGCTTTTCAACAAAAGGGTACCAAGTGAACAAAATAAATGTGATTTAAAAAAAAAAAAAAAGTAGATAGAAAAATCTTAAAATGACATTCTGTCTGATCCATAAATCGGTTGTTCAGGAAGGAGAATAGGGTTATAAACTTAACAGCTGGCACAGGACAAATAAAAGGGCACTGACTAGATTACTGCAGCTAAAACAACTGCAGTATGGAAACATTTCCGTCACCCCCCTCCCCCGGCAGCTTACCATGGGGCGACTCAGGTCACATAAGGAAGGGATTTGTGGGCAACGTGCCATCTGCAAGAAACAGAGAAATGCTGCATTAAAACTGAGAGGCTGAATCAGAGGGACACTACCCTTGCAAAAGTGACCCCCTGGCTCTAATGTGACTGGCCCCTGGTCTTTAGCTTGGCGTTTAATTTTATAAGGGTTGGCTTTGTTTGTGCCTAACAACTACCATCGTCTGCCTTTTGGTCTATTAAAAGTAAATTCAATTATAAAATTACAACGCTAATAGTGACAACACGCTCAAGGTCCTAGTATACAGGTGATTGCAATTTAGTTTAAATTTCATGATTCAGATATCGCACACAATTAAACAACTTTGCTTTGCACTTCTATGATATAATGTGCTTCATTCGCATGGTATCCTTTGTTGAAGGAACAGCAATGCACCCCTGAATTACTAGCTGAACACACCAGGTGACGATGATTTAAAGCTCTCTGCTCAGATGAGATTAACTAAGAAGTCTCGTCAATACGGATAAGAATTTTAGAAACACAACTTTTACCTTGATACATTTTTATCTTACTATACAGAGTTCTGTATGTGAAGGAGAAATTCCTGTATTACAATATAGTTTTTTTGTGCCATTTCTCTTTATGGCAGAGAGTTTTTCATCTCATGACCCAGGTGAGCCAATAATAAATGCAACAACCAATCAGCAGCTAGCTCCCAATAGTGCATTGCTACTATAGCGTCTACCTAGATATGCTTTTCAACAAAGGATACCAAGAGAATAAAGAAAATGAGATAAGAAGTGAACTGGAAAGTTGTTTAACATTGCATGCTCTATCGATTCATGAACGTATACATTTTGCGTTTACTGTTCGTTTAAAGGGACACGGAACCCAATTTTTTTCTTTCATGATTCAGATAGAGCATGACATTTTAAGCAACTTTCTAATTTACTCCTATTATCAAATTGTCTTCATTCTCTTGGTATCTTTATTTGAAATGCAAGAATGTAAGTTTAGATGCCGGCCCATTTTTGGTAAACAACTTGGGTTGTCCTTGCTGATTGGTGGATAAATTCATCCACCAATAAAAAAGTGCTGTCCAAAGTCCTGAACCCCAAAAAAGCTTAGATGCCTTTTTCAAATAAAGTTAGCAAGAGAACGAAGACAAATTGATAATAGGAGTAAATTAGAAAGTTGCTTAAAATTGCATGCTCTATATGAATCACAAAAGAAAAAATTTGGTTCAGAGTCCCTTTAAGTATTATTTTTATTGAATGTTTTACAAAAAAACACACACACAAAAAAACCCAAAAAAAACATACAAAACATGGAAAAACTAAATAAACCATAATGTGATGCATAGGAACAACCCGCTAAGACTGTAAATGTCCTCCAATGGGTAAAGAAAGATGAACATGACACCCAGAAACAAACATTAACCCCTCGTTCACACGTGTGTGCTGTCTCTTTAGGGAAGTGATGGGCAGCTTCCTAACACAAGGGCCACAGATAAATATTTCCCAAGCATTGAGGGGCACATATAAATTATATGACTATGAAAAACACAAATATTGTTTCATTCTGATTTTCCCCAGAGCCATTAATAGACACCAATTGGCCATGCTTCAGGCCATAGGGGATATTTACTAATAATGGTGACATGAGATCTCACATTGGAAATAAAAGGCTCCCCTCTTTGCAAACTAGCATATTAAACCAGTGGGAGGAGCTTTAAAGTGCCCCCTCCCCCTTGTGACAGACTGCACCATGGTGATCCCCTGAAAATGAAAGGAGGTGTGACCAGCATTTCACAATAGGGGTCGCATACACCTTTATAAAGGTGCAAGTGATTGCAATAAAAATGCCAATATCTTGCAGCTTCTATCAGACATGCAGGCGAGAATGTATTTTTGTGTTTAATTTATACCCAAACTATAACCCTAAACAATATTAATTGTAATATCTTTCTAAAAACCATGCAAATCAGCAGTTTATAATACTGATTGTTTTCAATAGTTTATATTCTTTGTAAATTCAAGACGTAAAGGGGCATTACCGCACAAAAATGGCACACTAAGACCATGCATGTCTATGGGCCTTATTCTCTAAAGCTTTGTGGTCAGGAGAGATTCTATAAATAGCCTCTTCAGTATTACTAGGATTCTTTTTTTCTTGAGAACTGGTCATCTCATTAAGGGGTATTCCCTAATTTTCTTTAAATGAACGAGAGAAACTTAAATTATAATATATAAGCCGATGATGTCTCTCCATGCCGGCAAGTTTTTCAGAATCTCGCCTTATGTGTTAAGCTATATTTAAGAAAACCACTGGTCCTGAGCAAACATGGACAGTAAGCAAGAGCATAACCCAGCTGCACATCTGCAACATTTACAGCATAATGTCATGTAAAGAAATTAAAAAAAAAAAAAATATATAGAGGAAACCATTATATACTGTAATTCATACAGCTGCTAAAGTAACAACGGCTCATTATTTAACATGGGACATTCTGTGGCAGTAAAAAGTAAAGCACATTACTTGTGATTATTTCTAAAATAAAATAATTCCACCACACACTTAGGAAATCCCAACTATTCTTGGTCACATTGTTCCATATGGAGTATTGGCATTACAATCTCTGATATTTCTGTCCAGGAGCCAAGGCTTGTACTGCAAGCTCAGACTTACTCAAGGTTACAGGAAGAGATACTGGAAAATCTCAACCAATCAAATGGGATTTCATATTTCTGGCACAGCGGAGAGAGTCAGATGATGAGAAAAAATAAGATTAGGGTAAAGGGGAATGCACTGTTTGTATTACAGAATCCCAAAAGCACCTGCAAGCTAAATACTGTAGGAACATGAAACACTCAGATTGTAATACAGCAGGTTTACTTATGGGTAGTAAAACAATTTCCCAATATTTTTCCAATATTTATTTTGAGGTGACAATAGGATAAAGCAAAAAACATTAGTACTGCTAACAGAAATGAAAGCGCCTAGCTGTGTCTAATGTAAGACTGGCTCCACCAACTAAGGCTAGTGGTGAGGTGAGTGACTACTAGAAAAAAAAAAAACATCTGAGTAAACAATTGTTAATATACTCAGAAAATGTACACAAGCTGCTGCTATGTTAATTTAATAGAAGATTTCAGAAAAATGTAGAATTACAAGGAGTTTTATTTCCCTTTATAAATGCATTAGCTCAAGGACAGCCCATACATTTAGGGGTCAAAGTTCACTACAGTATATTTATAGAAAAATATGTATATACACTCACATGCGCGCTGCACAAAGCTAAATTTTAGGTGTGGCTGTTGACAGCTGGTGAGGAAAGTGTTGGGCACATACGAGTGTCTTGTGGCCTCTAAACCAGGGTCCAAATATGCACAGAAAAGTTCAGCACACGCTCACTAAAGTGCTAAGCCTCAACTAGGTACTACACTACAACCCAGCAAACATAGTCCAAAAAGCACAAATAAAGCAGCAGCACTCTGTAATCCTTCATGATTAATGGTGTGTAACCCGAAACGTCCCTGCTATCTACTTATAAAGAAGGATTTTTTGTGCTTTTTGCTCTAGTACCAGGGCCTAATTTTAAGGAGCCAGTGGTTCCCTGGCTCCTGGGTTTGTCATGCCCTGCAGATCAGACCTTTATTGCTACAGGTGGTCGGGTCTAATTTTTTTTATTTATTTATTATCGGTTATTTGTAGAGCGCCAACAGATTCTGCTGCGCTATAAACAAAGGCAGAGTACAACAAAACAATTAAAGGGATCAAATGGGTAGAGGGCCCTGCCAAGAGTTGCACTGTAGTAGTCAGCTCTTAAGAAGGTGATCTACAAACAGCTGGACTCTTAGGCTTACATGCTAAGGGGGTTCAGGGGATAGCAATGGAGGAGAGGAACTGGTATAAAGAAAGGTTAGCGTAGGTTGTATGCATCCCTGAACAGTAGAGTCTTTAGGGAGCGCTTGAAGCTTTTAAAACTAGAAGAGAGTCTTGTGGAGCGAGGCAGAGAGTTCCACAAGATGGGAGCCAGTCTGGAGAAGTCCTGTAAACGGGAGTGTGATGAGGTGACAAGAGAGGAGGAGAGTAGGAGGTCATGAGCAGAGCGAAGGGGACGGGAGGGAGAGTATCTGGAGACAAGGTCTGAGATGTAGGGGGGAGCAGTGCAGTTGAGGGCTTTGTATGTAAGAGTGAGAGTTTTGTGTTTGATCCTAGAGGCAAGAGGAAGCCAGTGAAGGGATTGGCAGAGAGGTGCAGCAGATGAAGAGCGACGTGTAAGGAAGATGAGTCTGGCAGAGGCATTCATTATGGATTGTAAAGGAGCTAGGCGGCAGATGGGGAGACCAGAGAGGACAGAGTTGCAGTAATCAAGGCGGGAAAGAATGAGAGAGTGGATTCAAATCTTAGTTGTGTCTTGTGTAAGGAAGTGTCTAATTTTAGAGATGTTTTTAAGGTGGAAGCGGCAGGCTTTAGCCAATGACTGAATGTGAGGAGTGAAAGAAAGATCTGAGTCAAATGTGACCCCGAGACATCGAGCATGCGGGGTAGGGATAATGATGGAGTTGTTGACAGTTATAGAAAGATTGGGGGTGGAGAGTTTAGAAGAAGGGGGGAAAATAAGGAGCTCAGTTTTGGAGAGATTTAGCTTGAGGTAGTGAGAGGACATCCAGGAAGAGATGTGAGAAAGACAGTTAGTGACACGGGTTAGCAAGGAAGGTGATAGGTCTGGTGCAGAGAAGTAGATTTGGGTGTCATCGGCATACAAATGATATTGGAAACCGTGGGACTTTATTATTAGGGAACCTAGTGATGATGTGTAGATTGAAAAGGGGACCGAGGAGAGAGCCTTGCGGTACTCCGGCAGAAAGTGGTGACGGGGCAGAGGAGGCCCCAGAGAAGGCTACACTAAAGGTACAGTTTGACAGGTAGGAAGAGAGCCACGAGAGGGCTGTGTCACAGATGCCGAAGGATTGGAGGGTTTGGAGAAAAAGAGGGTGGTCAACAATGTCAAAGGCTGCGGACAGATCAAGGAGGATAAGCAGAGAAAAGTGGCCTTTTGATTTTGCTGTAAGTAGGTTGTTGGTAACCTTAACAATTGCTGTCTCTGTGGAATGATGGGGACGAAATCCAGATTGCAGTGGGTCAAGGAGGGAGTTTGATGTAAGGAAATGGGATAGGCGTGCATAAACTAGTTTTTCAAGAAGCTTTGAGGCAAGAGGGAGGAGGGAAATAGGGCGGTAGTTGGATGGAGAGGTAGGATTCAAGGGAAGGTTTTTTGAGGATAGGTGTGACTAGTGCATGTTTCAGAGATGAGGGGGATACAGGTGCTGAGGGAGAGGTTGAAAATGTGTGCGAGTATGGGGGTAATTGTAGCAGAGAGGGAGGGGAGTAGCTGTGAGGGGATAGGGTCAAGGGGACAGGTAGTGAGGTTAGAGCGCATTATAAGTGCCAAAACTTCTTCCTCAGTAACAGGGGAGAATGAGCTAAGTTTAAGGTTATGTGGGTTGTGGTTGATTGAGAGCATTTGAGGGGGTGAGAGAATGGAATTATGTTGAGAGCTGATTTTGTTTCTGATTGAGTCTATTTTGTAAATGAAGTGGCTGGCAAAGTCTTGAGCTGACAGAAAAGTTGTATTAGGCGTTGGGGGAGGGCGGAAAAGAGTATTGAAAGTGGAGAACAGAGGTTTTGGGTTTGAAGAAAGATTAGAGATAAGAGTATTACTCACCTCTTTTATCGCAAAACCCATAAGCAAAGAAACATGAGTTCACAGTTCTAGATGAGAGAAAGAGAAAACGGTGACAATATGAGATATAGGTCTGAATATGAGGCAGGGTCAACAACTCAGAAGCGACACTGTAAGGATCTACAGACATCACAGCAGTCAGGCACCTCATAGCTTGTGGTGCTTCCTACATACGACGCTCTCTATATAACCAACCCCCCCACATAAAAGGGAATAACTCAGGCAAGGAGGGTAAAATCGTAAAAAGACATGGAAATCAAAATGAACTTTTATTATTCAAACAAAGCATACAGTTAGTAAAACTCTCCAACTTTACCAAGGATAACTAACTCTTTATTGAAATGTAGCTCTTTTCCATGAGAGCATACTGAGGTAGACTCAGGTGTGTGCATGTGTCTTGAGCACTATATGTATAACATTGTACAAGAAGTGTTACCATATAGTGCTCACAACACGTGCACACTCCTGAGCCTTTATACAAAGGATAGAAAATGGTCAGTTTGATATTAGAAGTATATAACATTACAGGAACACTAGTGATGGTGCGGCTGTACTGAAGGCTGCCACAAAACAGGAAGGAGCGGCTTCCTGAACCCTACAGCCTTTTATACTGGAACACACTGTTCCCAGCTGATCTCTTGTATGAAGCAACAGAAAGGAGGGGGGAGAACAAAACAAGCTATAAAGCAATTATATGGAATGCAGAGAATGGTATAGGAGAGCAGAGTTGTGCAATACGGTGACCTAGAGTAATCAGTGTGTTTAATACAGAGCAGGTCAGGGCAGAGGGGGTGACTAGCAACTTATTTACAGCCAAGCTTAACCCCTTAATGACCACAATGTACCCTGTATGAGGCCCACATTATTACAACCAGACAAAACCTTAACAACCTGTGACGTACAGGGTACATTGTGGTCATTAAGGGCCATTAAACTCAAGTCTTTATTATTATGTATATGACCGAACAGAAAGTAAACATGTTCAAATATTTAGTGCATAAGAAAGATGTAAAGGGCTTTGTACTCAAAAATGTTCTATGCGCCATCAGAACAGCAGCATGCCTCAAACATACTGTTTAAATTCAAACTAACATATTGACACCAATTGTGCTTAGAAAGTGCCAGTCAGCCAATGAGCACTGACAGAAAGTGCCAGTCAGCCAATGAGCACTGACAGAAAGTGCCAGTCAGCCAATGAGCACTGACAGAAAGTGCCAGTCAGCCAATGAGCACTGACAGAAAGTGCCAGTCAGCCAATGAGCACTGACAGAAAGTGCCAGTCAGCCAATGAGCACTGACAGAAAGTGCCAGTCAGCCAATGAGCACTGACAGGAAGTACACAGCTAGCCAATGAGCACTGACAGGAAGTACACAGCTAGCCAATGAGCACTGACAGGAAGTACACAGCTAGTACTGTACCATAGCATTAGCTTTAATTTAAAATGTAACTGCTTGTAATTAATGTTTGCCATTAAAAAAAATACATGTTTTTTTTAGCACAGTGTCCTTTTAAGTTAAAGCTGTTTACAGCAATTTATAGAATATACAAACTGTGTTTGCGCACAACACATTCATAGAAACAGACTGCTCACTGTTTCACACATCTCTATTGGTGGGTAGTGGCAAGCCTCTACAAGCATAAGATCTAAACATCTATTTAAAAGAGAAAAAGGGGCAAATACCAGCCCCTCTGCCAAGCTGTTAAAGAAAAAGTAATTAGAAACACATTAAGGGAAAACTATTTTATAGTATAATGTCCCTTTAAACCGACAGTTGCTCTTATCATTAGTACATTAAACAAAATGTCATGCTATCTGAATACAAGCGCGGCTGTATTATAGCAGCTAAACAATAAAAGGATATTACGTGCACTAAAACAAAACTATCTTGTCCAATTGTCCTAAGCAGCAGAGATTAGATAAGGGAAATCTTTGGTTCAATATAGTGGCGCCAATTACTTCATAGAAACTAAAAAATAAAAAAAACTTTACATTGAATTCTTCAATATTTAAAACTAATATTTTAAAAATACATCTGCTTTTATTATTTCAGGGTAATCTTTTTCTTTGAACTGATCAATATATTTAGCATTTAATTACTGTCTAATGTCCATTTAAAGGGACATAATACTCATATGCTAAATCACTTGAAACTGATGCAGTAGAACAGTAAAAAGCTGACGGGAAAATATCACCTGAGCATCTCTATGTAATAAAGGAAGATATTTTACATCACAATCTCCTCAGCTCACCAGAGTAAGTGCTGTGTAAAAAGTTATAATTCAGTTACTACTCAGCTGCAAATAAAAAAAATAAATAAAAAAAAAAATGAAGAAATGAACAGAAGCCAAACAGCATCAGCAGTGCTGAGGTCATGAACTCTTTTACTGTGATCTCATGAGATTTCACTTAACGCTCATGAGATTTCATAGTAAACTTCCTTAAACTGAATAGGGAAATAACATGAATGTGCACAAGTCTCACTCCCTTAGCTGTCCCGGGACAGACATACTGATTTGCTGCTTAGAAGTTCATTACAATGGGATGTGGCTACTGAGGAACTTTTGAGGTAAAATATCTTTCTTTATTACATAGAGATGTTCAGGTGATATTTTCTAGTCAGCTTTTTACAGCTATGCTGCATCACTTTCAAGTGTTTCAACATTTGGGTATTATGGCCCTTTAACATTGTTGCCATCTTATGAGGCGCATCAGAAAATGCTTTTAAAACATCACGATAAAATGACCGAAACCTATTAAACTGACCATTATAGTAATTTGTCAGAGCATGTCATTCTATTACTAGACACACCATAAAGCTGTGTGTTTAACCCTTGCGATAAGGTTAAACACATACAGTGCTAGTTGTACAGCTGGGTCATGTGACTAGCACTGCTGATTAAATTAGAAATTTTTGCTTGTTACCAGCAGTGCTCTGCGGCTCCTGAGGAGTACTTTAACGGAGTTGCAGCATCACAAGTGATAAAATGGAATGTTCCAACATTTCATTTTATCCCTATAGTGTCCCTTTAATAACCAACACATCCCTCATTCCAATTTCTAGTAAATGACAATTACATTGTAGTATTTGCTGTACAGCAGTTACACTGGCAGGGCTAACGCATTTCTACTCAACAATGTTAATCTACAAGCTCTGTTTTATTTCACTATTCAACTTGCGCCTGGGAAACTCCAACAAGTGATAACCTCAATGCATGAAAACAAATTCATTAAACCAGGGGAGAGGCTTAAATAAAATCCTTAACATCCCATCTCATTTGGGTGGTTTGAGAGCAGGAAAACAAAAAACAAAAAGGAAGGTCATAAACACATCACAGAAGTTTAGCCTGTAGATGTAAAATTAAAAAAGGACATAAAACTGGTTAAGATCTCTGCATATCCTAAAAGGGCTAATTAATTAAAAAATAGTTTGCATAAAATAATTGTTTAAAAATTGCTGGAAAGTATTTAAAAATTAATTTAAAAAAATAAGCAAAATGAATTACATAGCCAAGCTGTCTGAAGCAGCCAACTCCACCCCCCCCTTCCCCTTATCAGTGTTTAGACACAGGCATTATATTTCAACTGAATTCACAGCTTCTATGCATGCTCCAGCAGATAATCCCTATTCACTTTTGCATTCCACCAAAACACAATAGATATAGATACAGCCATAGAAGGAAATGTGTGGGGGGAGTAAGCTTTAAAATTTAGAAAAAAGAAAAAAAAAAAAGGGTTAATGGTGAGGCACTGCAGTATAAATTTGCAGGTAAAGTAATTAAAGTGCATATATTTTGTCTCTATCCCAACTTGTTTTATGTTATTTAGCAAAACACACATCAGCATGCAGGCACACAAACCCGTGTCCACAAAACAGAACAAACACACATCAGCATGCATGCAGGCACGCAAACCCGTGTCCACAAAACAGAACAAACACACATCAGCATGCATGCACGCAATCCCGTGTCCACAAAACAGAATACACATCAGCAAAAAGATACGCAAACCAGTGTCCACAAAACAAAACACACATCCGCAAACAGGCACGCAAACCCGTGTCCACAAAACAGAATACACAAACACATCAGCAAACAGGCACGCAAACCCGTGTCCACAAAACAGAATACACAAACACATCAGCAAACAGGCACGCAAACCCGTGTCCACAAAACAGAATACACAAGCACAAGAATACAGAGGCACAACCCAATGCACATACACAAGAATAAAGAGGAAAAACTCCATGCACTCATACAACAGCATATGCACACCAGAATACAGGCGCGCGCACACACACACACACAGCAGCAGAATACTGACACAGCAGCATACACACACACCAGCATACATACACACACACCAGCATACACACACACACACACACACAAGCATACACACACACACACACACCAGCATACACACACACACACACACCAGCATACACACACACACACACACACCAGCATACACACACCAGCATGCATACACACACACACACACACACACCAGCATGCATACACACACACACACACCAGCATGCATACACACACACACACACACCAGCATGCATACACACACACACACACCAGCATGCATACACACACACCAGCATGCATACACACACACACCAGCATGCATACACACACACACACACACACCAGCATGCATACACACACACACACACACCAGCATGCATACACACACACACACACACAGCAGCAGCAGTATACATACACACACACAGCAGCAGCAGTATACATACACACACAGCAGCAGCAGTATACATACACACACAGCAGCAGTATACACACACACACACACACACAGCAGCATACATACACACACACACAGCAGCAGCATACATACACACACACACAGCAGCAGCATACATACATACACACACACACACACAGCAGCAGCATACATACATACACACACACACACAGCAGCAGCATACATACATACATACACACACACACCAGCAGCATACATACATACACACACACACACACACACAGCAGCATACATACATACACACACACACACACACACAGCAGCATACATACATACACACACACAGCAGCAGCAGCAGCATACATACACACACAGCAGCATACACACATACACAGCAGCATACACACATACACAGCAGCATACACACACACACAGCAGCATACACACATACACAGCAGCATACATACACACACAGCAGCATACATACATACACACAGCAGCATACACACACACCAGCATACACACACACAGCAGCATACATACATACACACAGCAGCATACACACACACCAGCATACACACACACAGCAGCATACACACATACAGCAGCAGCATACACACACACACCAGCATACACACACACACCAGCATACACACACACACCAGCATACACACACACACCAGCATACACACACACACCAGCATACACACACACCAGCATACACACACACACCAGCATACACACACACACCAGCATACACACACACACCAGCATACACACACACACCAGCATACACACACACCAGCATACACACACACACCAGCATACACACACACACCAGCATACACACACACACCAGCATACACACACACACCAGCATACACACACCAGCATACACACACCAGCATGCGCACGACAACATAAACATATAAAGAGCGCATAACCTATATATAAAGCGCACGGACATAAACACACACCGCCCGGATCCCACTCACCCAGAGGCCTGTCTGAGCAGTGTATGCCCTTGCGAGGTGACGTCACGGTGCCAGGTCACATGTAGGCGTAGGGATGCCCTGTCCGGGAGGCAGATCCGGGCACGTCAAACTACATATCCCTGCATTCCATTCGGCTCACAAATAGCGCTTCAACTAAACGTTCCAGTGAGGGAAATTGCATAAATATGCACAGCGGCATGTTGTCTCCCTCTAGTGGCACTGTGACAGAGAAATATCAAAGGGTGGAGAAACCCAGGCGTCCCATATAGTTACTGGAGTCAAGCTATCAGACAGTTTAAAAATCCAAGTCAAGCTATCAGACACTGTTTTGGAGCTATCAGACAGGTTTAAAACAGTAGTCAAGCTATCAGACACTTATTTGTTAGTACTTTCTTAAGACTATTAAAGGCTGTACCATACATATATGCTAATAAGAAATGTTTTAATGAATACCACAAGCATTTTTGTTATAAATGTCACTCAAATGTAAAAAAAAGTCATATTCCAGCATTTCTCTAAGCGTTAAAAACAAAATTCCCCATTGTGCCACTACATTTTCACCACAGCTAGTTCAAACAATGACCCCACTAAGATATCACAAAGTATGGAAACTTTTTAGTGTGGAATTTTAAAAATATAGGGCCCCAAACTTCCCTAAAATTGCAAAAATCATCACTTTCAAGCAATTTCACTTAGGGATAAAAGCGAAATCTCCCATTGCGCCACTACATTTTCACCACAGCTAGCTCACACAATGACCCCTCTACGATATCATAAATTTTGGAGAGTTTTTACTGTGGAATTTTAAAAACATTGGGCCCCAAATGTCCCTAAAATTGCATAAATTGGCCCTTTTCAGCAAATTTACTTAGGAATAAAAAAGAAATCTCCCATTGTTCCACTAAAATTTCACCACAGCTAGCTCACACAATGACTCCTCTACGGTATCATTAAGATTGGACCATTTTTACTGTGGAATTTTAAAAATATTGGGCCCCAAATGTCCCTTGAATTTCATAAATCGGCCCCTTTCAGCAAATTCACTTAGGAATAAAAAAGAAATCTCCCATTGTGCCACTACAATTTCACCACAGCTAGCTCACACAATGACCCCTCTATGATATCACACATTTTGGAGAGTTTTTACTGTGGAATTTTAAAAATATAGGGCCCCAAATGTGCCTTGAATTTCATAAATCGGCCCTTTTTAGCAAATTCACTTAGGAATAAAAAAGAAATCTCCCATTGTTCCACTAAAATTTCACCACAGCTAGCTCACACAATGACCCCTCTACGATATCACAAAGTTTGGAGACTTTTTACTGTGGAATTTTAAAAATATTGGGACCCATATGTCCCTCGAATTGCATAAATAGGCCCTTTTCAGCAAATTCACTTAGAAATAAAAAAGAAATCTCCCATTGTTCCACTAAAATTTCCCCACATCTAGCTCACACAATGACCCCTCTACAGTATCACTAAGTTTGTGGTATTTTTACTGTGGAATTTTAAAAATATTGGGCCCCAAATGTCCGTCAAATTGCAAAAATAGTCACTTTCCAAAAATTTCACTTTGGGATAAAAAAGAAATCTCCCATTGTTCCACTAAAATTTCACCACAGCTAGCTCACACAATGACCCCTCTAAGGTATCACTAAGTTTGGACCATTTTTACTGTGGAATTTTAAAAATATTGGGCCCCAAATGTCCCTTGAATTTCATAAATCGGCCCTTTTCAGCAAATTCACTTAGGAATAAAAATGAAATCTCCCATTGTTACACTAAAATTTCACCACAGCTAGCTCATACAATGACCCCTCTACGGTATCACTAAGTTTGGACAATTTTTACTGTGGAATTTTAAAAATATTGGGCCCCAAATGTCCCTCAAATTGCAAAAATAGTCACTTTCCAAAAATTTCCCTTTGGGATAAAAAGGAAATCTCCCATTGTTCCACTAAAATTCACCAATGCTAGCTCACACAATGACCCCTCTACAGTATCACTAAGTTTGGACCATTTTTACTGTGGAATTTTAAAAATATTGGGCCCCAAATGTCCCTTGAATTTCATAAATCGGCCCTTTTCAGCAAATTCACTTAGGAATAAAAATGAAATCTCCCATTGTTCCACTAAAATTTCACCACAGCTAGCTCACACAATGACACGTCTATGATATCACAAAGTTTGGAGACTTTTTACTGTGGAATTTTAAAAATATTGGGACCCATATGTCCCTCGAATTGCATAAATAGGCCCTTTTCAGCAAATTAATTTAGGAATAAAAAAGAAATCTCCCATTGTTCCACTAAAATTTCACCACAGCTAGCTCACACAATGACCCCTCTACGATATCACACATTTTGGAGAGTTTTTACTTTAGGATTTTAAAAATATAGGGCCCCAAATCTGCATTGAATTTTTTAAATCGGCCCTTTTCAGCAAATTCACTTAGGAATAAAAAAGAAATCTCCCATTGTTCCACTAAAATTTCACCACAGCTAGCTCACACAATGACCCCTCTACGTTATTACTAAGTTTGCTGTATTTTTACTGTGGAATTTTAAAAATATTGGGCCCCAAATGTCCCTCAAATTGCAAAAATAGTCACTTTCCAAAAATTTCACTTTAGGATAAAAAAGAAATCTCCCATTGTTCCATTAAAATTTCACCACAGCTAGCTCACACAATGACCCCTCTAAGGTATCACTAAGTTTGGACCATTTTTACTGTGGAATTTTAAAAATATTGGGCCCCAAATGTCCCTTGAATTTCATAAATCGGCCCTTTTCAGCAAATTCACTTAGGAATAAAAATGAAATCTCCCATTGTTCCACTGAAATTTCCCCACAGCTAGCTCACACAATGACCCCTCTACGGTATCACTAAGTTTGGGGTATTTTTACTGTGGAATTTTAAAAATATTGGGCCCCAAATGTCCCTCACATTGCAAAAATAGTCACTTTCCAAAAATTTCACTTTAGGATAAAAAAGAAATCTCCCATTGTTCCATTAAAATTTCACCACAGCTAGCTCACACAATGACCCCTCTAAGGTATCACTAAGTTTGGACCATTTTTACTGTGGAATTTTAAAAATATTGGGCCCCAAATGTCCCTTGAATTTCATAAATCGGCCCTTTTCAGCAAATTCACTTAGGAATAAAAATGAAATCTCCCATTGTTCCACTGAAATTTCACCACAGCTAGCTCACACAATGACCCCTCTATGATATCACAAAGTTTGGAGACTTTTTACTGTGGAATTTTAAAAATATTGGGCCCCAAATGTCAGTCTAATTGCAAAAATAGTCACCTTCCAAAAATTTCACTTTGGGATAAAAAAGAAATCTCCCACTGTTCCACTAAAATTTCACCACAGCTAGCTCACACAATGACCCCTCTAAGGTATCACTAAGTTTGAACCATTTTAATGTGGAATTTTAAAAATATTGGGCCCCAAATGTTCCTTGAATTTCATAAATCGGCCCTTTTCAGCAAATTCACTTAGGAATAAAAATGAAATCTCCCATTGTTCCACTAAAATTTCGCCACAACTAGCTCACACAATGACCCCTCTACGGTATCACTAAGTTTGGACCATTTTTACGGTGGAATTTTAAAAATATTGGGCCCAAATATCCCTTGAATTTCATAAATCGGCCCTTTTCAGCAAATTCACTTAGGAATAAAAAATAAATCTCCCATTGTTCCACTAAAATTTCACCACAGCTAGCTCACACAATGAGCCCTCTATGATATCACAAAGTTTGGAGACTTTTTACTGTGGAATTTTAAAAATATTGGGCTCCAAATGACCGTCAAATTGCAAAAATAGTCACTTTCCAAAAATTTCACTTTGGGATAAAAAAGAAATCTCCCATTGTTCCACTAAAATTTCACCACAGCTAGCTCACGTAATGACCCCTCTAAGGTATCACTAAGTTTGGACCATTTTTACTGTGGAAATTTAAAAATATTGGGCCCCAAATGTCCCTTGAATTTCATAAATCGGCCATTTTCAGCAAATTCACTTAGGAATAAAAATGAAATCTCCCATTGTTCCACTAAAATTTCAACACAACTAGCTCACAAAATGACCCCTCTACGGTATCACTAAGTTTGGACCATTTTTACTGTGGAATTTTAAAAATATTGGGCCCAAATGTCCCTTGAATTTCATAAATCGGCCCATTTCAGCAAATTTACTTAGGAATAAAAAAGAAATCTCCCATTGTTCCACAAAAAATTCACCACAGCTAGCTCACACAATGACCCCTCTACGATATCACACATTTTGGAGAGTTTTTACTGCGGAATTTTAAAAATATAAGGCCCCAAATGTGCCTTGAATTTCATAAATCGGCCCTTTTCAGCAAATTCACTTAGGAATAAAAAAGAAATCTCCCATTGTTCCACTAAAATTTCACCACAGCTAGCTCACACAATGACCCCTCTACGGAATCACTAAGTTTGGACTATTTTTACTGTGGAATTTTAAAAATATTGGGCCCCAAATGTCCCTCAAATTGCAAAAATATTCACTTTCCCAAAATTTCACTTTGGGATAAAAAAGTAACCTCCCATTGTTCAACTAAAATTTCACCACAGCTAGCTCACACAATGACCCCTCTACAGTATCACTAAGTTTGGGGTATTTTTACTGTGGAATTTTAAAAATATTGGGCCCCAAATGTCCGTCAAATTGCAAAAAATAGTCACTTTCAAAAAAATTTCACTTTGGGATAAAAAAGAAATCTCCCATTGTTCCACTAAAATTTCACCACAGCTAGCTCACACAATGACCCCTCTAAGGTATCACTAAGTTTGGACCATTTTTACTGTGGAATTTTAAAAATATTGGGCCCCAAATGTCCCTTGAATTTCATAAATCGGCCCTTTTCAGCAAATTCACTTAGGAATAAAAATGAAATCTCCCATTGTTCCACTAAAATTTCACCACAGCTAGCTCACACAATGACCCCTCTACGGTATCACTAAGTTTGGACAATTTTTACTGTGGAATTTTAAAAATATTGGGCCCCAAATGTCCCTCAAATTGCAAAAATAGTCACTTTCCAAAAATTTCACTTTGGGATAAAAAGGAAATCTCCCATTGTTCCTCTAAAATTTCACCACAGCTACCTCACACAATGACCCCTCTACGGTATCACTAAGTTTGGACCATTTTTACTGTGGAATTTTAAAAATATTGGGCCCCAAATGTCCCTTGAATTTCATAAATCGTCCCTTTTCAGCAAATTTACTTAGGAATAAAAATGAAATCTCCCATTGTTCCACTAAAATTTCACCACATCTAGCTCACACAATGACCCCTCTATGATATCACAAAGTGTGGAGACTTTTTACTGTGGAATTTTAAAAATATTGGGCCCCAAATGTCCCTTGAATTTCATAAATCGGGCCTTTTCAGCAAATTCACTTAGGAATAAAAATGAAATCTCCCATTGTTCCACTAAAATTTCACCACAGCTAGCTCACACAATGACCCCTCTATGATATCACAAAGTGTGGAGACTTTTTACTGTGGAATTTTAAAAATATTGGGCCCCAAATGTCCCTTGAATTTCATAAATCGGGCCTTTTCAGCAAATTCACTTAGGAATAAAAATGAAATCTCCCATTGTTCCACTAAAATTTCACTACAACTAGCTCACACAATGACCCCTCTACGGTATCACTAAGTTTGGACCATTTTTACTGTGGCATTTTAAAAATATTGGGCCCAAACATCCCTTGAATTTCATAAATTGGCCCTTTTCAGCAAATTTACTTAGGAATAAAAAAGAAATCTCCCATTGTTCCACAAAAATTTCACCACAGCTAGCTCACACAATGACCCCTCTATGATATCACACATTTTGGAGAGTTTTTACTGCGGAATTTTAAAAATATAGGGCCCCAAATCTGCCTTGAATTTCATAAATCGGCCCTTTTCAGCAAATTCACTTAGGAATAAAAAAGAAATCTCCCATTGTTCCACTAAAATTTCACCACAGCTAGCTCACACAATGATCCCTCTACGGTATCACTAAGTTTGGACTATTTTTACTGTGGAATTTTAAAAATATTGGGCCCCAAATGTCCCTTGAATTTCATAAATCGGCCCTTTTCATCAAATTCACTTAGGAAAAAAAATGAAATCTCCCATTGTTCCACTAAAATTTCACCACAGCTAGCTCACACAATGACCCCTCTATGATATCACAAAGTTTGGAGACTTTTTACTGTTGAATTTTAAAAATATTGGGCCCCAAATGTCCGTCAAATTGCAAAAATAGTCACTTTCCAAAAATTTCACTTTGGGATAAAAAAGAAATCTCCCATTGTTCCACTAAAATTTCACCACACCTAGCTCACACAATGACCCCTCTAAGGTATCACTAAGTTTGGACCATTTTTACTGTGGAATTTTAAAAATATTGGGCCCCAAATGTCCCTTGAATTTCATAAATCGGCCCTTTTCAGCAAATTCACTTAGGAATAAAAAAGAAATCTCACATTGTTCCACTAAAATTTCACCACAACTAGCTCACACAATGACCCCTCTGTGATATCACAAAGTTTGGAGACTTTTTACTGTGGAATTTTAAAAATATTGGGCCCCAAATGTCCGTCAAATTGCAAAAATAGTCACTTTAAAAAAAATTCACTTTGGGATAAAAAAGAAATCTCCCATTGTTCCACTAAAATTTCACCACAGCTAGCTCACACAATGACCCCTCTAAGGTATTACTAAGTTTGGACCATTTTTACTGTGGAATTTTAAAAATATTGGGCCCCAAATGTCCCTTGAATTTCATAAATCGGCCCTTTTCAGCAAATTCACTTAGGAATAAAAATGAAATCTCCCATTGTTCCACTAAAATTTCACCACAACTAGCTCACACAATGACCCCTCTACGGTATCACTAAGTTTGGACCATTTTTACTGTGGAATTTTAAAAATATTGGGCCCAAATGTCCCTTGAATTTCATAAATCGGCCCTTTTCAGCAAATTCACTTAGGAATAAAATAGAAATCTCCCATTGTTCCACTAAAATTTCACCACAGCTAGCTCACACAATGACCCCTCTACGATATCACACATTTTGGAGAGTTTTTACTGTGGAATTTTAAAAATATAGGGCCCCAAATGTGCCTTGAATTTCATAAATCGGCCCTTTTCAGCAAATTCACTTAGGAATAACAAAGAAATCTCCCATTGTTCCACTAAAATTTCACCACAGCTAGCTCACACAATGATCCCTCTACGTTATCACTAAGTTTGGACTATTTTTACTGTGGAATTTTAAAAATATTGGGCCCCGAATGTCCCTCAAATTGCAAAAATAGTCACTTTCCAAAAATTTCACTTTGGGATAAAAATGAAATCTCCCATTGTTCCACTAAAATTTCACCACAGCTAGCTCACACAATCACCCCTCTAAGGTATCACTAAGTTTGTAGACTTTTTACTGTGGAATTTTAAAAATATAGGGCCACAAATGTGCCTTGAATTTCATAAATCGGCCCTTTTCAGCAAATTCACTTAGGAGCTAGCAGCTAGCTCACACTTAGGAGCAGCTAGCTCACAAATTTTAGTGGAACAATGGGAGATTTCTTTTTTATTCCAAAGTGAATTTTCTGAAAAAGGCCGATTTATGAAATTCAAGGGACGTTTGGGGCCCAATATTTTTAAAATTCCACAGTAAAAATGTTCCAAACTTACGCCTAGATTTAGAGTTTTGTCGGTAACGACCCGCGTAGCTAACGCATGCTTTTTTTCCCCCCGCACCTTTTAAATACCGCTGGTATTTAGAGTTCACATAATGGCAGGGTTTTCAGTGTGTTAGGCTCCAAAAAGGGAGCATAGAGCATAATTTAACGCCACTGCAACTCTAGATACCAGCGGTGCTTACGGACGCGGCCAGCTTCAAAAACGTGCTCGTGCACGATTCCCCCATAGGAAACAATGGGGCTGTTTGAGCTGAAAAAACCCTAACACCTGCAAAAAAGCAGCGTTCAGCTCTTAACGCAGCCCCATTATTTCCTATGGGGAAACACTTCCTACGTCTGCACCTAACACTCTAACATGTACCCCGAGTCTAAACATCCCTAACCTTACACTTATTAACCCCTAATCTGCCGCCCCCGCTATCGCTGACACCTGATCGGAACAGCCAATAGAATGCGAGCTCAATCTGATTGGCTGATCGGATCAGCCAATCGGATTGACCTTGATTCTGATTGGCTGATTCCATCAGCCAATCAGAATATTCCTACCTTAATTCCGATTGGCTGATAGAATCCTATCAGCCAATCGGAATTCGAGGGACGCCATCTTGGATGATGTCATTTAAAGGAACCGTCATTCGGCTAGTAGGCGTCGGTTGAAGAGGATGTTCCGTGTCGGCTTGGAAGAAGATGGCTCGCTCCGCTCCGGAAGAAAGAAGATTGAAGATGCGGCTTGATAGAAGACTTCATCCCGATGATGGACTTCCGACTTCAGCTCGATGATGGAGTTTTTCAGCCGCCGCTTGGATCCAGACTTCAGCCCGAGGATGGACGTCACTCTTCAGCCCCCCGCTTGGGCTTGGATCAAGACATCGGAGGCTCTTCTGGACAGATCGGGACCCGGTGAGGTGAAGACAAGGTAGGGAGATCTTCAGGGGCTTAGTGTTAGGTTTATTTAAGGGGGGTTTGGGTTAGATTAGGGGTATGTGGGTGGTGGGTTGTAATGTTGGGGGGGGGGTATTGTATGTTTTTTTTACAGGCAAAAGAGCTGAATTCTTTGGGGCATGCCCTGCAAAGGGCCCTTTTCAGGGCTGGTAAGGTAAAAGAGCTTTGAACTTATTTACTTTAGAATAGGGTAGGGCATTTTTTTATTTTGGGGTCTTTGTTATTTTATTAGGGGGCTTAGAGTAGGTGTAATTAGTTTAAAATTGTTGTAATATTTTTCTAATGTTTGTAAATATTTTTTTATTTTTTGTAACTTAGTTCTTTTTTATTTTTTGTACTTTAGTTAGTTTATTTCATTGTATTTATTTGTAGATATTGTATTTAATTAATTTATTGATAGTGTAGTGTTAGGTTTAATTGTAGATAATTGTAGGTATTTTATTTAATTAATGTATTAATAGTGTAGTGTTAGGTTTAATTGTAACTTAGGTTAGGATTTATTTTACAGGTAATTTTGTAATTATTTTAACTATTTTAGCTATCAAATAGTTCTTAACTATTTAATAGCTATTGTACCTGGTTAAAATAAATACAAAGTTACCTGTAAAATAAATATAAATCCTAAAATAGCTATAATATAATTATAATTTATATTGTAGCTATATTAGGGTTTATTTTACAGGTGAGTATTTAGCTTTAAATAGGAATAATTTATTTAAAAGGAGTTAATTTATTTTGTTAGATTTAAATTATATTTAACTTAGGGGGGTGTTAGTGTTAGGGTTAGACTTAGCTTTAGGGGTTAATCCATTTATTACAGTAGCGGCGAGATTCGGTCGGCAGATTAGGGGTTAATACTTAAAGTTAGGTGTCGGCATTGTTAGGGAGGGCAGATTAGGGGTTAATACTATTTATTATAGGGTTATTGAGGATGGAGTGTGGCGGATTAGGGGTTAATAACTTTATTATAGTAGCGGTGCGGTCCGCTCGGCAAATTAGGGGTTAATAAGTGTAGGCAGGTGGAGGCGACGTTGAGGGGGGCAGATTAGGGGTTAATAAATATTATATAGGGGTCGGCAGTGTTAGGGGCAGCAGATTAGGGGTACATAAGGATAACATAGTTGGCGGCGCTTTGCGGTCGGCAGATTAGGGGTTAATTATTGTAGGTAGCTGGCGGCGACGTTGTGGGGGGCAGGTTAGGGGTTAATAAATATAATATAGGGGTCGGCGGTGTTAGGGGCAGCAGATTAGGGGTACATAAGTATAACGTAGGTGGCGGTCGGCAGATTAGGGGTTAAAAAAATTTAATCGAGTGGTGGCGATGTGGTGGGACCTCGGTTTAGGGGTACATAGGTAGTTTATGGGTGTTAGTGTACTTTAGAGCACAGTAGTTAAGAGCTTTATAAACCGGCGTTAGCCCAGAAAGCTCTTAACTACTGACTTTTTTCTGCGGCAGGAGTTTTGTCGTCAGATTTCTAACGCTCACTTCAGCCACGACTCTAAATACCGGCGTTAGAAAGATCCCATTGAAAAGATAGGATACACGGGGGAGGAGCCAACTGGCACACAGAGCGGTCGCACATTGCAATAGCTCCTGAACCTTTCTACATAAAAACTAAATTTTGCGACCGCTCTGACCTATCTAACTTTCTGATGGTGTAACTCTAGAAGTTAAGGAACCTACATACTGAAAAATCTAGCGGCAGAGCGCTCCTGACAGACATTTATATTACTTTTCCATCTACTCTGCAGGCCAGCGACATTAAGAGCGGCCATCTTAGCCCCTGGGGAGAGCCTGACTGAAGAGTAAATTTCGCCATCTGCTACCCTAATACCGGCAATAAATGTCTTCACAGAAGAACTTTACCATGGGCACAGCGATACAGCTCCTTGAGGTGATCGGGGATCTCCTGAAAGGATATCGGGAGACATTTGAGCATTCATACATAATGGCGTCTGAACTTTTGAATGTACCTGGCGGCGCCGCCAATCTGTGCAGGAAGGCTAAGAAGTTAGAGGAGGAGAGTACTTGCATACGGATCACTACGAGAGCTCAACCTAATATTGCCTATGAAGCGGAGGTGCTTGATTTACAATGGGGACACCCCCTACCCGCTGCAGAGTTAATTACGCAAGGGCAGCAACCAGCGCCATGCTGTATTTCACCTGGACCTGCATACAAGACCATTCTCAGCAGCGACCTTATAGATCTGCCCTATACAAAGCCGAACCAGCGGATTCAGGCCGCAACCGGGAAGAACGCAGATCAATGGGTACCTCATTTCTCACTTGATGCTGGGAATCCCTGCTCTTCAAGTGCTCACTGCGGTCCGGGAGCGCCACTAGAACTGAATCAGTGGAGTGACATTCAGTGGCGCTGCCTGCGCTCTTCAGAGAAGCCCCTGCACGTACCCCAGAGCATCTGCGGTAGCGACATGAACCGTCCCCAGATCACTCACTCAGAACTGCTCATGGTATTTCATCCAGCGAGTGGTGCAGTGCATAGCTGGCCGGTGCAGTCAGCCCAAAGAGCGCATACAGTCCCGCGATCTGGCATGGGATGAAAGTGCAGTCTATAGCCGCCCAGAAGTCTATACTTAGACATGGACCTAGACGTTCTATAGTTCATTTTCAGTTTGATTACATTTGTGCTCACTTGCAGGTATCTTAGACATTATAGGGGTGGAATTCACTCACTGTTATTTGTTTTAACAAGTTATAGATCTAGTGTACATATTAATGTTGACACCAGCTATCCAGGCGCACTAGCCACTCAAGGTCTACCCTAATAATTTAGTTTGTTTTGTTACATCAGCTGTATATATTGAAGATATACCTGTATTGTACTTATACTACTTTTATATACTAAGCATTGGACACCACTATGTATGTACAACTGTTTTCTACGCTGTTTTGTTTTTTCTAGGTTGGGGCCCTGTTTCTTTTAGTATTTATGAGGGGGGGTTTTCCCTTGTAGTTTGTCTCCACCTACAGGTGGATTATGGAATAATTTCTACTCATGTGAGACATTCATCATTTCCACTCTCCTACTAGAGCTTACCAGGACTCACTTAGAGACTTAATAATATGAATGCAGAGATTCATTTCCCCATGGCACGGGCGTTGCCAGCGGCCGAGGCTGCGCCCTTATATTTATTAAGTCCTACCACTTAGCCGACGTATGAGGCTTAACCACTTTATCCCTTTTTCTGCAATGCTACAGCTCTAGTGGTGCCATATAATTTATATAGAGTGTGCTGCCTGGTCCCACACCAACCCCGACTAAAGGCTCCATATTATATTGGGGGTGGTCTATCATAGTCAAGCTTGTCTTACACTATAAAGGTCCCATCCTAACTCTTGTAACTTATTTTCGCATACTTAGGGTAATACACCACATCTTAGCCAAATTAGGCCACATATGTCGCTTGAGCAGCAAATTTCATGTTAATCCATAGAGCACAATACATCCGTCAAGTTTTGCCTAAATTAATATTCCAATTATTTGGAGCTTGGTATATTCAATAACCACCTCCTCCCCTCATCATCATCTTATATAATGTTGTGTTAGAGGGTACCTAGTAGGGATTTTTATTTATTTATTTTTTTTTTATCTGATGCTATAAAAGTTATCTCAACTGCACTTCCCTACAGGTACAGTTATTCGGCACAATCGGAAGACAATCAGAAGCTTTATCTATTTGCCATAAGCAAACTACCACCTCCTACCCCCCCATCCCACATGATAATCCTTCCTTAGTAGAAGGCCTAAACACGCGGTTTTTCTCGTATGTACCGCACCTAAATTACCTTTTTCTCTAGCAAAATCTTGCAGTATAACAATATTTTTAGTTTCATCTCTCCTATTAGTTCTGCAAGGTGGTCTAATATATAGTTATATTCATATTAGCAGACCGTGTTATAGTTATAGGTGCCCTAAGGTCTACACTAGTTTTCGCTTAGAATTTAGTGTTAAAGTGCAATTTTATTTTTCTAAGCTGGTTAAACATTTTTTGTCATTAGCTGCAATTTTAGTTATGGAGATGTGTAAGTTATATATGTCTTCTCACAAGCCACTTGTAAGCTTATTTGTGTGTCTTAAGTATTATCTCCCCACAGGATTTAAGTATTATGACTGGTCCTACTTGCTAATGTTAGACAGAAAAGAAATCCTTATCCCTGATTTTGCTCATTTAAATTTCACTCCTCCTCTCCCATTACATTTCTTAACATGTTTTGTTGCATGGTTCTAAGTATAGTTATTTTACTATTAGCATGTATAATGTATCACATTTCTTTATATGGTACTCGCATCGCTTATTATTGCGTGTTTACACTCTTCCTGTTCATATTTTATATAACATAGATAGTCCTAAGGTGCATTTTATCCTGTTTCAATGCTCCTCTACGAAAATATGTAAAACAACACCTCCTCCCCCCCCTCTTTCCCCCATATTAATGTATCCCCTTCTCTAGGGGAACTAACAAGGCGGTTTGTCTCGTCTATACCGCATCTGAATCACAGCTCTAAATTGCTCCCTAAGTATCTAATCCTTCATAGCATAATAGGCATGTGTTCATATGCCCGTCTAGATCAGCAGGACTGATCACTAATATGCGTCATCTACGCATGCTATTTTAACACAGCTGCTAGTTAATTTTATGGAGGGGTTCCAATGTTTCATTATAAATCCATCTATTAGTAAGGGAGCTTGACATTATATTATCCTAAAAAACAAAAAAAAACAAAAAAATGAGGTTTTTCATTTGGGGTCCATGAGTGGCCCTCTCCAATACTGTATAATATGAGAATGTAATTGTCTTTCAATTATTTGGTTCTCCTATTTGTCATATGTCTGCAGCTCACTTTGTAATACTCCCCTGTTTTCTCTTTTTATTGTATATTGGCAATTACCAAATGTTTATTTTGACAAAAACCTCAATAAAAATTATTTAAAAAAAAAAAAAAAAAAAAAAGATAGGATACACAAATGACGTAAGGGGATCTGCGGTATGGAAAAGTTGCGGCTAGAAAGTGAGCGTTAGACCCTTTAATGACTGACTCTAAATACCGGCGGTAGCCCAAAACCAGCGTTAGGAGCCTCTAACGCTGGTTTTCACGGCTACCGCCCAACTCTAAATCTAGGCCTTAGTGATTCTGTAGAGGGGTCATTGTGTGAGCTAGCTGTGGTGAAATTTTAGTGGCACAATGGGAGATTTCTTTGTTATTCCTAAGTGAATTTGCTGAAAAGGGCCAATTTATGCAATTCGAGGGACATTTGGGGCCCAATATTTTTTAAATTCCACAGTAAAAAGTCTCCAAACTTTGTGTTATCGTAGAGGGGTCATTGTGTGAGCTAGCTGTGGTGAAATTTTAGTGGAAGAATGGGAGATTTCTTTTTTATTCCTAAGTGAATTTGCTGAAAAGGGCCGATTTATGAAATTCAAGGGACATTTGGGGCCCAATATTTTAAAAATTCCACAGTTAAAATGGTCCAAACTTAGTGATACAGTAGAGGGGTCATTGTGTGAGCTAGCTGTGGTGAAATTTTAGTGGAACAATGGGAGATTTCTTTTTTATCCCAAAGTGAAATTTTTGGAAAGTGACTATGTTTGCAATTTGAGGGACATTTGGGGCCCAATATTTTTAAAATTCCACAGTAAAAATAGTCCATACTTAGTGATACCGTAGAGGGGTCATTGTGTGAGCTAGCTGTGGTGAAATTTTAGTGGAACAATGGGAGATTACTTTTTTATTCCTAAGTGAATTTGCTGAAAAGGGCCGATTTATGAAATTCAAGGCACATTTGGGGCCCTATATTTTTAAAATTCCACAGTAAAAACTCTCCAAAATGTGTGATATCGTAGAGGGGTCATTATGTGAGCTAGCTGTGGTGAAATTTTAGTGGAACAATGGGAGATTTCTTTTTTATTCCTAAGTGAATTTGCTGAAAAGGGCCGATTTATGAAATTCAAGGCATATTTGGGGCCCTATATTTTTAAAATTCCACAGTAAAAACTCTCCAAAATGTGTGATATTGTAGAGGGGTCATTGTGTGAGAGCTAGCTGTGGTACAATTTTAGTGGAACAATGGGAGATTTCTTTTTTTTATTCCTAAGTGAATTTGCTGAAAAGGGCCGATTTATGAAATTCAAGGGACATTTGGGGCCCAATATTTTTAAAATTCCACATTGAAAATGGTCCAAACTTAGTGATACTGTAGAGGGGTCATTGTGTGAGCTAGCTGTGGTGAAATTTTAGTGGAACAATGGGAGATTTCTTTTTTATTCCTAAGTGAATTTGCTGAAAAGGGCCTATTTATGCAATTCGAGGGACATATGGGGCCCAATATTTTTAAAATTCCACAGTAAAAAGTCTCCAAACTTTGTGATATCGTAGAGGGTCATTGTGTGAGCTAGCTGTGGTGAAATTTTAGTGGAACAATGGAAGATTTCTTTTTTATTCCTAAGTGAATTTGCTGAAAAGGGCATATTTATGCAATTCGAGGGACATATAGGTCCCAATATTTTTAAAATTCCATAGTAAAAAGTCTCCAAACTTTGTGATATCATAGAGGGGTCATTGTGTGAGCTAGCTGTGGTGAAATTTTAGTGGAACAATGGGAAATTTCATTTTTATTCCTAAGTGAATTTGCTGAAAAGGGCCGATTTATGAAATTCAAGGGACATTTGGGGCCCAATATTTTTAAAATTCCACAGTAAAAATGGTCCAAACTTAGTGATACTGTAGAGGGGTCATTGTGTGAGCTAGCTGTGGTGAAATTTTAGTGGAACAATGGGAGATTTCTTTTTTATTCCTAAGTGAATTTGCTGAAAAGGGCCTATTTATGCAATTCGAGGGACATATGGGTCCCAATATTTTTAAAATTCCACAGTAAAAAGTCTCCAAACTTTGTGATATCGTAGAGGGGTCATTGTGTGAGCTAGCTGTGGTGAAATTTTAGTGGAACAATGGGAGATTTCTTTTTTATTCCTAAGTGAATTTGCTGAAAAGGGCTGATTTATGAAATTCAAGGGACATTTGGGGCCCAATATTTTTAAAATTCCACAGTAAAAATGGTCCAAACTTAGTGATACCGTAGAGGGGTCATTGTGTGAGCTAGCTGTGGTGAAATTTTAGTGGAACAATGGGAGATTTCTTTTTTATCCCAAAGTGAAATTTTTGGAAAGTGACTATTTTTGCAATTTGAGGGAAATTTGGGGCCCAATATTTTTAAAATTCCACAGTAAAAATAGTCCAAACTTAGTGATACCATAGAGGGGTCATTGTGTGAGCTAGCTGTGGTGAAATTTTAGTGGAACAATGGGAGATTTCTTTTTTATTCCTAAGTGAATTTGCTGAAAAGGGCCGATTTATGAAATTCAAGGGACATTTGGGGCCCTATATTTTTAAAATTCCACAGTAAAAATGGTCCAAACTTAGTGATACCATAGAGGGGTCATTGTGTGAGCTAGCTGTGGTGAAATTTTAGTGGAACAATGGGAGATTTCTTTTTTATT
Source organism: Bombina bombina (assembly GCF_027579735.1). Taxonomy (NCBI): domain Eukaryota; kingdom Metazoa; phylum Chordata; class Amphibia; order Anura; family Bombinatoridae; genus Bombina; species Bombina bombina. The sequence goes on from NC_069509.1 coordinate 36,411,118, forward strand.
CCTAAGTTAATTTGCTGAAAAGGGCCTATTTATGCAATTCGAGGGACATATGGGGCCCAATATTTTTAAAATTCCACAGTAAAAAGTCTCCAAACTTTGTGATATCGTAGAGGGGTCATTGTGTGAGCTAGCTGTGGTGAAATTTTAGTGGAACAATGGGAGATTTCTTTTTTATTCCTAAGTGAATTTGCTGAAAAGGGCTGATTTATGAAATTCAAGGGACATTTGGGGCCCAATATTTTTAAAATTCCACAGTAAAAATGGTCCAAACTTAGTGATACCGTAGAGGGGTCATTGTGTGAGCTAGCTGTGGTGAAATTTTAGTGGAACAATGGGAGATTTCTTTTTTATCCCAAAGTGAAATTTTTGGAAAGTGACTATTTTTGCAATTTGAGGGAAATTTGGGGCCCAATATTTTTAAAATTCCACAGTAAAAATAGTCCAAACTTAGTGATACCATAGAGGGGTCATTGTGTGAGCTAGCTGTGGTGAAATTTTAGTGGAACAATGGGAGATTTCTTTTTTATTCCTAAGTGAATTTGCTGAAAAGGGCCGATTTATGAAATTCAAGGGACATTTGGGGCCCTATATTTTTAAAATTCCACAGTAAAAATGGTCCAAACTTAGTGATACCATAGAGGGGTCATTGTGTGAGCTAGCTGTGGTGAAAATGTAGTGGCACAATGGGAGATTTTGCTTTTATCCCTAAGTGAAATTGCTTGAAAGTGATGATTTTTGCAATTTTAGGGAAGTTTGGGGCCCTATATTTTTAAAATTCCACACTAAAAAGTTTCCATACTTTGTGATATCTTAGTGGGGTCATTGTTTGAACTAGCTGTGGTGAAAATGTAGTGGCACAATGGGGAATTTTGTTTTTAACGCTTAGAGAAATGCTGGAATATGACTTTTTTTTACATTTGAGTGACATTTATAACAAAAATGCTTGTGGTATTCATTAAAACATTTCTTATTAGCATATATGTATGGTACAGCCTTTAATAGTCTTAAGAAAGTACTAACAAATAAGTGTCTGATAGCTTGACTACTGTTTTAAACCTGTCTGATAGCTCCAAAACAGTGTCTGATAGCTTGACTTGGATTTTTAAACTGTCTGATAGCTTGACTCCAGTATATAGTTCTGCGTCTCCTTAGCTTGTAGTAATTCTTCTTACTGCTATTAATTATTATTACATCGGTCATTTAATAAAGTAGTATTAACTACTTGTTTTAAAAGTGACACGTTAAATCACGTGTAGCCTTATTAAGTATAGAAATACATTTTTAAATGAATCAAATGAACATAAATAGTCATTTTCAGTCACATTTCAGTTAGGTCCACCAGTAATGTGTATTATTGTTTCACTGTACAGCCCTTTGTAACAAGCATTACGTTTTGTCTGCTGACAATTATATTTACACCCTACAGTGAAGACAAGGAGTAAAACAAAAAATGCACCAAGGGTTAAAACGTATATGACCAGGTTGTTGTCTGGAAAGACAATAATGTGTGTGTGTGTGTATATATATATATATTTGTCTGAATATGTGTATGGGTGTGCATATATGTATATTATATACATGTGTATTTATCAATTTATATCCACACCCAAAAAAGGCACTCATTGGTCTTTGTAAAAATAAAAAGTAATATTTAAAACAGACATAACGTTTCGGCGCTCATTGGCGCCTTTGTCAAATGTCTCATATCAGGTTCAACAATGCAAACTTTAGTCCTTTTTATTGATTTAGACGATGGATCCTTCCTGGATGAGTGATATGCAGATATGCTCTAAAGGGTACTCACTGATTGTTATGTTTCTACACATATTCCAAGAGGTAACAAAGACAAGGTATTGTCCTGTATTAGTGCTTTCTATTATCATGGGTTACTTAGACCAGTAAACATAGGTTGGCGTACTGCGCATTGTCATGCCGCTTATGTATATTCTGCATGTTATCTGAATGAATGATTCATCTATAGTCTATAATATGGCATCTGTATAACATCTAGTACCTGCCTGTTGCAGGGATAGAGGTATTGCTCCTGTGGGATTATGATGGCTGTTATACGGTTTATACCTGGACATTTACCATTACAGTGACTGATTGGTCAGTGGCTTTATCCGTTTATATCTGATGCCATACTTTTCCACATGAGCAAAGGTTTATCCGTTTTGATATATATACCGATGTGTTAAGGTCTAAACGATCTTGCTCTACGCTATGCTGCTATATCGATGATGACGTCACCACCACGGGGCAGCATGGGCGAGGGATGGCTGGTAATTGATGCCGTTTGTTAAGGTATATAAAGTTTGAAAACTCCAAGAGGCAGTAAGCACATCCGTATAAGAAGTGTATTGGGACATCTTTACTAAAAGAATCACATCCCCTCATACTCCAAGAGGCAATCAAAATTAAAGGGAGCACCTACCAGCATCCAGAATCTACATACCCCCAGTGCGGCATAATTACCTCATTAGATTGGGGTAATTTTTTGTAAGGGTATTTTATACATTTCTGTAACCACTTGGAACAACATTACTTCTCACCAGCCAAGGACTGACTTTCTACCATCACTACTAGTTCATTAATAACACTTACATCTGTTTAAATATGAAGATATATAGGCGCTGTTAAAACCTTTTTCCTTTTATATATATATATATTTAAATATGAACACATATATACATTTATACACCTATATATACCAGGGCGCAAAATCTCCACTAGCCATTGGCAAGTAAAAATTTAACAGTGGCGAGTGAAAGTTAGTGAGTAATTATCTATTCTAAAGGGATTTTATATATCAATGAACGGCAAGGATATGATATTCCTCTAGGCCTATAGGGACCTCATTAGTGCTAAGACTGTTGCTTCTGAGAGGGTAAACAGGGGCAGAGAGAGATTGGAGAGGAAAAGTGAGAGTGGAGAAAAATATAGTGTTAAGAAAGAGTGAAGAGATATGAGAGAGTGAAAAGAAAATATATGGGACTCCATTCGTTAAGAAGCAGCGTCTGTAACCTCTTTGCCACCTTTTAGGTGGCGGATTAAAATCAACCTGATCCAATTGGCCTCTAGTGAGCAGGGGCGGCATTGTTTGTGCAATGATAAATGTAGACAGCGTATGCTGTCTGCATTTAGCGATGTAGAGCGGACATGATTCTCTATAGCAAATCATGTCTGCCCAACATTTCATAAATCTACCCCATGGCCTGAGAGAGAAGGGAGGGGGTAAAAAGAGATTAAAGAGAAGAGGCAGTGGAGAAAGATAGATGAGAGATGATAATTATAAAATCATTTTCCAGGTCTGCTCACATTAATGTAAACACAATCTGCACTCTCAGTTCAACAACATTTTTCTCTCCAGCTGTTGTCTTCCCTAGAACCCCTAGTTGATGTTGCTAACTGTAATGCTCGTATTTTTGTTAATTTATTACTGTAGTTTTTGGTATTCTAGACATTATCATGGTACAACAAAAAATAACAAGTCTTTTTATTGGGGGAAACAGACAGACTGGGGGCAATTGTACCACACAAAAATTATTTAGCGATTCCATATGCAATGGCCAAAGAAAACGACAACTTAAATATCAGGTTAAAACCGCAGAGGATACTAGAAAACAAAAATAAAGAAAGGAACAAGAAGGGACATAAGAGGAGGTAATTTGGTCAAACTTAAACATAAAAAGAAAAAGTGTCCAGATGAGAATTCATCAGGACAATTAATAAAAATATTTTATTTATCCAAACTGTCGCTAAATACTAAAGAAATAAATTTTCTGAAAAAAAAGATTAAATGTTGCCTCTACAAAAGGACCCAATCCTTTTGATTTGCTTGTGAATTTACAGATATTCATTAGAAAACTTACCCTACAACGCCACTTTGAAAGGATCAAAAGGAATACATTTATACAGAGATAAAAATAGAAGATCTTACAGATAGAGCTCTAGATGCACTAATTATGTGAATTATGATTAAAAGAAAAATAATTGTGTAGAATGCCATTCAAATTTAAAATCTAATTCTACTTTTTCTCATGTTCACTCTAAAGATCGTTTTTACCTACATTTTGTGATTTGGTACAGAATGAGGTCTCTGAATTCTGTGAAAATTAAAAAATTAAAAAGGACAGTTTAAAAAAAGGGAGAAAGATGTTTTAAAATCTCGTAAGAAAAATACTGATACTGTATAGTCTTTAGAGAGGCTGATAAAGGGGGGTATTATTATTCAAGATCGAGAAGATTATCTTAAAGAGGCATATCGATTATTTGACAATCAAACTAGATGCATTAAACATAAAAGGGATTCCACACAATCTTTTATAAAGGAATAATATCCTTATTGGATACGGCTAACGTTCTAACAATTTCCTAAAATACACAAAAATATCAAAAACCCTCCAGGTAATCCCATTGTCTGCGGAATTCATTCATTGACATCACATCTATCTAAATATGTGGATTATTTCATAAAACCCCTAGTACCAAATCCGTAAATCATACCTTAGGGATTCCACCCAAACCATACAGAAAGGTGAACAGATCAAATGGAAAAAACATTTCCATATATATGTGGGCTACATTAGACATAACAGCTCTATACATCAGTTTACCACATAATTTAGGTATTTTGGCAGTCAGAGAATATCTAAATAAACAGACACAACTAGCTGAAGATCATAAATGATTAATTCTAGAATGTACGTTTGTTCTAGAAACTATTTTGAATTTTACAATCAATTCTTGCTTCAAACTAGTGGGACGGTGATGGGTACTATTATGGCACACAATTACGCCAACCTCTACATGGGGTATTGTGAAAAATGTTACATCTATGATAACAACCCATTCAGTCAGAATATTATCTGGTGGGGTAATTTCATAGATGATATTATTCTCATCTGGGAAGGAGATGAAGATACCTTCTTTAACTATTTAGGACATGTGTGACGGATCCCTCTGCTACCCCGACTGGGTAGCTCCGTCAAAATGATCTTCCAACACCTGGAACCAGCCGCTATGTAGCGGAGAGAGAGTGATTTCAGCAATCCCCACCCAAATAACTAGACAACTAGCATTTAGGTGGAACAAAAAATAACATTTTATTTGGACAAACACACCACATTTATACAGGAACTCATCTTGATAAGACAAAGGACAATCCCACAATTTTCCCGCCATTCCAGACAGGCTGGAGCCTCCATAGCAGCCACAGTCCCACAGAGTCACAGTACCCAGGGGTGGCAGTTTCGGGGTGATCCCGGTGGAGCAGCTGCACTTCTCGGTCCCCAGATGCCACAGTCCAAAAAGCTGCGTGATTCGCTATTGGGGACCGGAGTTACAGCCTGGTAAAGATTGGGGGGTAGGGGGTTTTATATTTGCATTTTTGCCCCATTTGATCTCCAGTTCCTTCATTTGTTATTTTCTATTGTCCTTTGTGGGAGCCACAGTGTTTCCATTTATGTGATCACCCAGTATGAACTGATGAATTTGATAGATAAATGGATTCTTAAAGGGACAGTCTACACCAAAAATTTCCTTATTTAAAAAGATAGATAATCCCTTTATTACCCATTCCCCGTTTTTGCATAACCAACTCAGTTATATTAATATGCTTTTTACCTCTGTGATTACCTTGTATCTAAGCCTTTGCAGACAGCCTCCTTATCTAAGTGCCTTTGACAGACTTGCAGTGTAGTAAATCAGTGAAGACTCCTAAATAACTTCACGGGAGTGAACACGTTATCTATATGACTCATGTGAACTAGCACAGTCTAACTGTGAAAAACTTTCAAAATGCTCTAAGCTAGGAGACGGTTTTCAACTGTTTAGAAAATCAGTTTGAGCCTAGCTAGGTTTAGCTTTTCAAAAATACCACCAAGGGAACAAAGCAAATTTGATGATAAAAGTAAATTGGAAAGTTGTTTAAAATTGCATATCCTATCTGAATCATGAAAGTTTAGTTTTGACTTTACTGTCCCTTTAAGGGTCTCTACTGGATCGTTGCTCTTGCTATTTTTGTCATTTTTACTATTTTTATATATTTTTCTTTTATTCTTTATATCAGGGTGGCAATTTATATTTGTAATTTATATTCAATTAAAATTAATATTGTTTACATTTAGACTGTGTACCAAGTTTATATTTTATATTACAGTTAAGATTGTATCTTTTTAATTGTGGTCAGTGTCCATCGAGTTACCTTGAGTACCTAACACAGTATTCAGTTCAGGTGTTTTCTTTTAACTTGTGCACATAAATAGACCAGTCAACACCAACCTAGTTTACTGTGAGTACGGGGAAACCCGAAACGCGTCCTTAGCTGGGATGTGTGTTGTTCTTTTCTACATGTGATTTTATTCCATTTTTGTATGTTGTTTAGCCCATGCTGGTATAACTTTTAACAATAAAGTGTTTTGAGTGAACCATTCTGGATATCTTCTTTTTTTGCCCGTCTGTTCTATGGACTGTTCCACTGTGCTCTCATTACAGATGTTGAGTCTCTGACCCCCAACCCGTATATGCCTATGCTACAGCATGAAACACTCAGTCGGAGGATAACACGGAGGAGGACACGCAGCTAACTGGTAAGCACCTAAGTGCTGGTTACCTGGAGGATGGTAATTGTTTCCAGTCTGCGGATGTTTGATGTTTATTGCAAGTTATCTGTGTTTACTTACTCCCTACCAGTGATCCACTGTTTATTGTTTTCCTAAAGGCTACCATTGCAGACAGATTTGTCACGGCCAGTGCCGATAGCTCATTTGCTGTTTGTTTGGTTCCCTCTGCTACCCCGACTGGGTAGCTCTGTCAAAATGATCTTGGAACCAGCCGCTATGTAGTGGAGAGAGAGTGATTTCAGTAATCCCCACCCAAATAACTAGACAACTAGCATTTAGGTAGAACAAAAAATAACATTTTATTGGGACAAACACACCACATTTATACAGGAACTCATCTTGATAAGACAAAGGACAATCCCACAATTTTCCTGCCATTCCCGCCCATCCAGACAGGCTGGCGCCTCCATAGCAGCCACAGTCCCACAGAGTCCCAGTACTAAGGGGTGGCGGTTTCGGGGTGATCCTGGTGGAACAGCTGCACTCTCGGTCCCCAGATGCCACAGTCCAAAAAGCGGTGTGATTCGTTACTGGGGACCGGAGTTACAGCCCAGTAAAAATTGGGGGGTAGTTCCCCATGTAGCTCCCCTCCGACAATTCCATAACCCCTTGTCCTTGCTAGGGGCAACCCATCTCCAAAAGAGCGGAGCTCTGGGGCAAAGGGCAGCTGGGGAAACCAGGGGTAAAGTTAGCAGGTGTCCTGCTGTTCTGTAGCCAACCGGGAGTTCCAGGAGCTCGGCCAGCCTGAGAGGGGTTAGGCGGGTGTCCGTTGTGAGGTGGCCGACCAGGAGTTCCAGGAACCCTGCCAGCCTAGGAGGGTTTTTCCGGTCAGAGACCAGCTCTTCTATGACAAAGTAAGAACACAAAAACAAGCACACAAAGACTCCTAGAGATCGTGGTTGCTCTGAGGAGCCCAAATCCGCTGAGAAACAATAGGGGGAAGGTAGTAGGGGGGTAGGGGTTTAACCCTTGGAGCCTGGTGCCCGTGACAACTCCCCCCTTCCAGTTTGGCAGACCCGGCTATATATCCACACGGGTCTACTTGGGGCTGTCCGAGGAGCACTCTAGTTCAGTCTGCCGGGAAAGTCCATCAGCATTCCCATTGTTTTTTCCCAGCCTGTACTGAACGTTGAAGTTGAAGCGCTGCAGAGCTAAACTCCATCTTAACAAGCTTCCATTATCTCCCAATACTTTGTTTAGCCACACCAGAGGGTTGTAGTCTGTGAGGACAGTAAAAGACCTTCCATATAGGTACGGTTGCAGTTTCTTGAGGGCCCATACCAGGGCCAGGCATTCCTTTTCCACCGTCGCGTAGCCTACCTCCCGAGGTAACAGCTTCCTACTGATGTAGGCTATGGGGTGGTCTTGTCCTCCTTCATCCACTTGGCTTAGGACTGCTCCCAACCGGAACATGGAAGAATCTGTATGAACACAAGAACGTTTGTTAGGGTTAGGAGCGGTCAAGACAGGGGCAGAGACCAAAGCAGCCTTGAAGCTCTGGAAGGCAGTCTCGCATTCTGGGGACCACAGGACCTGTTGCGGCAAACTTTTACGGGTCAGGTCGGTCAGGGGTTTTGCCAAGGTACTGTAATTAGGGATGAACCGTCGGTAATAACCAGCAGTTCTTAAGAATGCTAAGACTTGGGTCTTGCTTCGAGGGGTGGGCCAGTTTGCCACAGCCTCAACTTTGGCTGGCTCTGGCTGCTGCTTCCCACAGCCCACTCGTGGCCCAGATACTGGACCTCTGAGCACCCTATAGTGCATTTGTTGGGCTTTAGAGTGAGCACGGCGGCCCTGAGGCGATCTAGGATGACTCCTAGGTGGACCAAATGGTCCTCCCAGGTATCGCTAAAGATGGCAATGTCATCCAGATATGTGCAGGCATAGTCCTGGAGGCCATCCAGCAGCAATCCACCATTATCTGGAAGGTGGCTGGAGCATTCTTCATCCCAAATGGCATTTCCGTGAACTGGTAGAGGCCGAAAGGGGTGATGAAGGCAGACTTGGGGGCTGACTCGGGGTCTAGAGGGATCTGCCAGTATCCCTTGCAGAGATCAAGAGTAGTCAGGAAATTACCTTGGGGAATTCTGTCCAGGAGGTCATCAACTAGGGGCATATGGTAGGCATCAGTGGTGGTTCTGTAATTGAGCTTACGGTAGTCAATGCAGAACCGGGTAGTGCCATCTTTCTTGGGTACCAGTACCAGTACCACCGGAGAGGCCCAGGGACTGTTGGATGGTTCAACAACACCGAGGTCCAACATTCCCCGGAGCTCCCGGTGCATACTGTCTCTGACTGCTTCGGGGACTCTGTAAGCTGCCTGCCTCAGGAGGGTCTGTCCCGGACTCTCAACTCGGTATATGGCCGCTGTAGTATACCCGGGACATTAGAGAACATCTCTCGCTGGCCTTCTAGTAAGTGCTGGATTTGCTGCCTCTGGGCAGCCACTAACCTCTCATCTAGGTGTGATATCAGCTATTTCCTGGGGGGTTTCGTTGGGAAGGGGAAGCTCCGGCATGGGGAGACTGAGTCCTCCACAGCCGGGGGAAAATATTGCGGCCACATCTTGGGCTCGCCTGGAGTATGCCTTCAGCATGTTCACATGGAAGGTTCTCTGGATCCTGCCATCTGAGCATTTGGCTGCTAGGTAGGTGGTGTCATTAATCTGCTCTACTACCCGGTAAGGGCCTTGCCAGGCAGCCTGTAACTTATTTGTTTTGATAGGCTTCAGGGCAAGCACCTTCTGTCCCACTATCAGTGTGCGGGTACGAGCATTCCTGTCATACCACCGCTTCTGCTTACTCTGAGCCCTCTAGAGGTTCCGCCGAACTTGGTCGGTGAGATCCTTCAGTCTATCCCAGAGGCGGAGGATGTACTCCTCAATGGAGTGTCCTTCCTCCTCAGAGCCCCCTTCCCAGTGTCGTCTAACAAGGTCCAAGGGTCTCCGTACTTGCCTACCGTAAACTAACTCAAAAGGAGGATAACCCTGTGGATTCCTGGGGCACCTCTCTGTAGGCAAAGAGGAGGTGTGGCAAGAATCTTTCCCAATCTTTGTGGGTGGTGGAGAAGGTCCTCAGCATCTGCTTCAAGGTTCCATTAAACCTCTCGCATAACCCATTAGTTTGGGGGTGATATGGCACGCTGTGCAGGGGTTTAATCCCGCACAGCTTCCATAGCTGCCTAGTAATTTCCACAGTGAACTATGTTCCCTGATCGGAGATCATTTCCTGGGGGATGCCTACCCTGGTGAATATCCAGAGCAGGGCATCTGCCACTGTTTCCACCTGGATATTGGCCAGAGGGATTGCTTCTGGGTACCAGGTGGCATAGTCAACAATGGTGAGAATATATTTCTTTCCCGAGGGACTGGGCTAGGCTAATGGACCTACTATATCCACAACAACTCTGCTGAAGGGTTTGTCGATAATGGGGAGGGGGTGCAGGGGAGCTTTCTTGTGGTCAACAGTTTTCCCTACCCTCTGGCATACTTCACACGTGCTACAATATTCCTTCATTTCTGCTCCAATTCCGGGCCAGTAATAGATCTGATCTAGGCGGTGATGAGTTCGGATCTTCCCAAAGTGCCTGGCTAGGGGAATGTCATGTCCTATTCGTAGCAGGTCGGACCATAATTTTTCCAGTTCAACTAGCTGCCGTTTAGGCACCTAAACCTTCCGTCTCTTGGAGATCTCGTACAGGAGACCTCCTCACTAGTTCCTTGGGGGTCGGACCCTGCTCGGTCTCTGTATGGGGCTAGGGTCGGGTCACTCAGGGTGGCTTGGGCGAAGTCAGACGGGGACGCCCAGGGAAGTTGGCCAGGGGGAATAATAAATTGGTCGGGCAGTAGGTCTGGGGTTTGAGGCTGAGGCAAGGGGGTAGTCTGGACAGTTTGTTGGGGATGGGTAGAGGTTGGGAATGAGGTTGGAATGGGGGGACAGGGTCTTACCTGTGGTCCCAGTCCTGGAGAAATGTCTTGCTTGCGGGTGACAACTGCAGCCACGTCCGGGAGAGTATTTCCCACAAAGGGGGAGACATCTTCCTCATAATGCTTACCTGCACAGCACAGGCACCTGCACCCCAGTTCAAATAGACTTGTGCTAGTGTGGGAGACTGGACAACAGCGCCGCCAGCCACTCAGATACAGATGGTTTTCCGTGAGCGGCTGGAGTTGGGGGCCAGGTGAGGCTGGATCAAGGTGAGAGTAGCACCAGTGTCCCTTAATCCCTGGGCAGCCTGTCCGTTGACCAGAACTTCCTGGCAATGATGCTGGTGATTGTCTGCGGATGCTGTTCCCACCTCCTGCAGGACCCCAATCTCCTCACTGACCTATACGACAGAGGGCTTGGGGTGATCCTCATAAGTATAGTTGGCGGCCGCTTGGTATATCCTGGGGCTGTAGCTCGAGCCCACTGTGGGGTTGGGAGGTGCCTTGGCTGCAGGTGTGGAGAGGCAGCGGTTGTCTTGTGCGGGCAGTGGTATCGGAGGTGTCCCACCTGTCTGCATTCAAAAAACTTCTGGGAGTTCGGGCGTCCAACCTGGGAAGTAGGGATCGCACAGGGTTGCGTTTGTCGTGTAGGTACTGGGTTCCAGCCTGGAGACAGGGTGGTGCGGGTCTGGCACCGGTCATCCGTGTATTGGTCAGCCAGGACAGCCGCCTGATCAGCAGTCTTTGGTTTCCTATCCTTAATCCAGTCCCGGATTGCATGGCAACCTGTAATCCAGGAGTTCAAGGAGCGGGCTAACTGGTGGGTCCACTCTGTATACAGTTGCCAGTCTTGTCTGTTTAGAGGTGGCAATCCCATGCAACCTGCACTGGGTCTCGAAGTAGCAGTCGACCTCTTCAGCCCCATCATCCTTAAATGCCCGGAAAGCCTCATAATGTAGCTTCCTGGGTCTTGGTTCAGGTCCTCAGGGGCTAACACAGCTCCCACAGATCTTTCTGGAGCTCCAGCATGCGAATCTGTTTGGCCTCGGATATAGTCCTAGCGACAGCTTCTGGGGACGGGTTGGGTCCCAGGAGGGATATTCTCCATCGGATTTGATCATCCAGACTGGATGTCGTAGTCCCCTGGGAGGAGGTGTCCGTGGTGTTGCTGTCTCGGCTACCACCCGCTTCCATATCGGGGGCCCTAGCCTGGTCGTCTGCCATGATGGCTTCTCTTGTCTTGCTGCTAGAAGCTCTAGTACGCAGCAAGGCTTTCAGTGCTTCTTTCCGGAGGCGATCATAGTGCTCCATCCAAAGAAGTCTTCAGGTGGTGGTTTGAACATTCCAGGTATATGGAAGCATCCCACTGCTGCCACCACTGTGATGGATCCCCTTGCCCGACTGGGTAGCTCCCCTGAAACGATCTTCCAACACCTGGAACCAGCAGCTATGTACCGGAGAGAGAGTGATTTTAGTAATCCCCCCCAAATAACTAGACAACTAGCATTTAGGTGGAACAAAGAAGAACATTTTATTGGGACAAACACACCACATTTATACAGGAACTCATCTTGATAAGACAAAGGACAATCCCACAATTTTCCCCCCATTCCCGCCCATCCAGACAGGCGCCTCCATAGCAGCCACAGTCCCACAGAGTGCCAGTACCAAAGGGGTGGCGGTTTCGTTGTGATCCCAGATACCACAGTCCAAAAAGCGGCATGATTCGTTACTGTGGACTGGAGTTACAGCCCGGTAAAGATTGGGGTTAGGGGTGTCCAAAACCCCCAGTTCCCCAAGTAGCTCCCCTCCGGCAATTCCACCACCCCTTGTCCTTCCTAGGGGCTTCCCATCCCCAAAAGAGCGGAGCTCTGGGACGACCAGGGGTACAGTTAGCGGGTGTCCTGCTGTTCTGTGGCCGACCGGGAGTTCCAGGAGCCCGGCCAGCCTGAGAGGGGTTAGGTGGGTGTCCGTTGTGAGGCGGCTGACCGGGAGTTCCAGGAGCCTGGCCAGCCTAGGAGGGTTTTTCCAGTCAGAGACCAGCTCTTCTCTTTCAAAGTAAGAACACAAAACCTCCTAGAGATTGCGGTTGCTCTGAGGAGCCCAAATCCGCTGAGAAACAACAGGGATGAGTTAGTAGGGGGGGTAGGGGTTTAACCCTTGCAGCCCCGGTGCCCGTGACAACATGTCAAGAAGAATGATATGAATCTCAAATTCACACATAAATTTAGTAAATCTTATATAGAATATTTAGATTTAATTATGTTCAGTGAAGGAGAGTATTATGGCCTAGGCCAACAAAGCCAGTGCCTTGGGCAGCAGATTTGGGAGGTGCAGCACATCTGCCCTATCCTCTCTCTAAAAGCCAGCACACAGTACAGTGAGCGAAAAAGTGCAGACTTTTAAAGAGAAGACAAGGCACGTGCACTGATTAAGGTCACTCTTCACAGGCAGTGCTCCTTTAAACTGTTGCTTCATTTAGAGCCACCGGCATTTTTGCAGTGGAAGCGTTCTTGGTGAGAAACTTGACCGGGGATATGCTTACAAGGTGAGACTGGAGAACACTTTGTGCTAATATGCTGCCTCCTCTTGTCAGCTGTGGTGGGTCTGCGAGCACAGTGCTTATTGCAGGTCTAAGTAACTAACAGACTGGATGCGTCTGTGCTCTGCTTAGATCAGCTTGCGATGTCTAATCATAAACTCTCGGCGCTAATGTATGTTAGCTACAAATAGCTAGCTTTACCTGCATTCATGTGATGTCTAATCATAAACTCTCAGCGCTAATGTATGTTAGCCATAAACTCTCAGCACTAATGTATGTTAGCTACTAATAGCTAGCATTCTCTGCATTCATGTGATGTCTAATTATAAACTCCCAGTGCTAATCTATGTTAGCTACTAATAGCTTTCTCTGCATTCATGTGATGTCTAATCATAAACTCTCAGCGCTAATGTATGTTAGTTACTAATAGCTTTCTCTGCATTCATGTGATGTCTAATCATAAACTCTCAGCGCTAATGTATGTTAGCTACTAATAGCTAGCTTTCTGTGCATTCATGTGATGTCTAATCATAAACTCTCAGCGCTAATGTATGTTAGCTACTAATAGCTAGCTTTCTGTGCATTCATGTGATGTCTAATCATAAACTCTCAGCGCTAATGTATGTTAGATTTCTCTGCATTCATGTGATGTCTAATCATAAACTCTCAGCGCTAATGTATGTTAGCCACCAATAGCTTTCTGTGCATTCATGTGATGTTTAATCATAAACTCTCATTGCTAATATATGTTAGCTACTAATAGCTAGCTGTCTCTCCATTCATGTGATGTCTAATCATAAACTCTCAGCGCTAATGTATGTTAGCCATAAACTCTCAGCACTAATGTATGTTAGCTATTAATAGCTAGCTTTATCTGCATTCATGTGATGTCTAATTATAAACTCTCAGTACTAATAGCTCAGATCTTGCTGTCAAGAGGGAAATAATAACAGAAACATTTAAAGAGGCCTTATATGTTGATAATCCAATTAGACCAGTGATATATGTCCTACCAAAAATTCACAAAGCTAAACAAAAAAAACCCTGGTAGGCCAATTGTGGCGGGGATGGGCTCTGTTTTTTCTTCTATCTCTGTCTTTTTGGATAGAGTATTGCAACCATTTGTAAAACAGGCAAATTCATATGTGAGAGATACTAACGATTTCTAAAGGGCCACTGTAAGTAAATATTTTCTATGCCTGTTACTAACTACCCCAAATATGCTTTTTATCAATAGCATTTCATTAACATATCTCTACCGTATATCAGAAATCTTGTCTGCAAATTTAATTGTTTTCCAAACCCACTCCGTGGGTATCCTTTGCTCTGTACCAATCTGTTTACAATACATAGGTTCCAAAATGGCGGTTTAAACACAAAGTTATTGGTTTAAGTATTTTGAACACTCAGTGCTGAAAATAGTGGGCAGGATAACGTGACATCATCGGCGAATAAAAGATATAACTTTTAGAATGTTATGAAACTTCGTTTTGGAGAAAATATAGGTCAGTAGGTATTAATTAATGTTTATTAACTTTAATATGTTAGTTGTTTAGCTTAAAAATTATAACAGAAAGTAATCCTTTAACTAAGCTCAAAGATCTTGCCTATGTTGGAGGTAAATGTATTTTATTTACTTTGGATGTTTCCAGATTGTATACCTCTATAAAACATACTAGTGGGGTTACAGCAGTAGAGAATATTTTGAGATCAAACAGTGATTATACCGAGATGGAAATTGGTTTTCTTGTTGAACTACTCTCTGTTATATTGTATCAAAATAATTTTTTGTTTGGAGATATATACTACTTGCTAAGACAAGGAACGACAATGGGCTCCAACGTCGCCCCCACATACGCCAACATTTTCATGAATAATTTTGAGGAATATTATGTATATTCCCATCCATAATTCCAACGTTATGGCGCCTTTTGGTGGAGGTATATTGATGATGTGTTTGGCGTGTTGGGGGGCGACGTTGGTAGCCTCTTTTCATTTGTACAAGATTTAAACAACTCAGTTACAGGACTTAAATTTACGTTAAATATGAATGAAGTAAGGATAGAATATTTAGATACATTTGTATATAACAAAGGAGGGTTTCTGTATACAGATCTTTACATCAAGAGTACAGACAGAAACAACTTGTTAAAATATGGTAGCTATCATCCTGAAAATATTTTTCAAGCAATCCCTAAAAGTCAATTTACTAGAGTCAAACGGATAGTATCAGATGAAGATCAATGTAAATATAGGCTAGAACAGATGGCCAATAAATTTATAAATAGGAACTATCCCCCATCATTGATTACCAAACAATTGGATATAATTTCCAAAGAGAGTGGTGCAGAAAAGATAAGAAAAAAACAAGAACCAAATCATATGATTTTTGTCACACAGTTTAATAGGCTAAGTAACAAAATTACTGACATTCTAAAGAAAAAATGGCATATTATAAAAGACTGTCATCCAGAAGTCATTGAATTTAAAGAGAATTTAATGGTGGCCTATAAGAAAAATAGGAGCATTAGGGACATGTTGGTGCATTCAGACATTGGTAGCCACAAACAAGATAGTCAAAGAACCATTGGATCTAAGAGATATGGTTGCTTCCCATGTCTGAATTGCAGCAACTGTAGTTCTATGATAAAAGGAGAACATTTTTACCATCCCACTACTGGGAAAAAAAATTAAAATAAATATCTAACTTGTAGAGCTACATATTGTGTCTATCTCATTAAATGCCCATGTGGCCAAATTTATATTGGCGAGACCTGTAGAGAGGTAAGAGAGAGGATAACAGAGCATAAGTCTAACATTAGATGCAAAAATAAAGAAGCTCCAGTTTCCTCTCACTTCCTCTCTATGGGTGACAATATTAGCCAACTTAGGTTTCAAATCCTGGAACAAGTGGATAGGCCAAGAAGGGGTGGTGATAGAGAGCGATAATTAAAGATCAGGGAGATGTTCTGGGTATATAAATTGGAATCAATGAGGCCAAGAGGTATGAATAAGGATTTTGATTGGAGTCTTTTTTTCTGAAAAAGTTTCTCTGTAGGAAGAATCTCTACATACATTTGAAATAATATGTAAAACGGGGGGCGTGTCCATACAGCATACTGGAAAGGACGCATTTTCTGCTAGCTGTGGTAGAATCTTTGGTAATCCGCCGATTATCATTATCAAACAGCGAAAATAATACCACTAACTACAACCATTCCACAGTGCTGGTAATTGTGGTCCTGCATACCATCATTTGGCTGTTAATGTGACACCGAGGGCGCAGATC
Source organism: Bombina bombina (assembly GCF_027579735.1). NCBI lineage: Eukaryota > Metazoa > Chordata > Amphibia > Anura > Bombinatoridae > Bombina > Bombina bombina. The sequence goes on from NC_069509.1 coordinate 36,427,497, forward strand.
GGAGAACATAGACCTAGGGCGGCGGCCATTTATACCTAGGCATCCACCTCCCCCTCAGGAAGAGCCGAGTTACCGGTGCTGTCTGAACAATCAGATTTACTGGACCTCTTCAAAATCATATCGCTATCTGGTCAATAAACTAACACACTGCTCGACACCACTTTATGGTTGCAAGACTATTGGGAATAGAGAAGTAACAATCCGTCATTATGGCGGACAAAGAAGAAGAGGGCAGTTCAGCTTGAATACATTATGAATCTACTAATTGAAAGGGCACCATATGACTATCTTTTAAACCGCCTAGCTATGGAAAGTCAGGTTGATAAACATCAGACGGTACACTCAGAGATAAACCAACAATGTAGCCCTGATGCTGCAATAATTCTTTTTTCACCAAAGGACATCTGCAAACCGAAGCAACCCTCCTTGGCTTCAGACACAAGCAGAGGGGATCATAAAGGAACTGTGACAAATGGGACCCCACTGATAAAAAGCCGGACACCACTTTGTGGCAGGCCCAGCTTGCTGCACACGGAATCACAAGACTTTGGCACACTAACAGACATGATGAGGTCCTTCACAGGAGAAGAGACTTCTGAATTCTTGTTGTTTGCACATACCTCCGCAGCGCAGGATGGGTCCGCCTTGCAGAGGCACCGAAGCCCCGCACTCACCAGCACCACGGCTTCTCTAGAGGGCTCAGAGCTGCTAGTCACTACACCTCCTCAGATTAGTTCATGCCCTGCTGAAAATCACACAAGTCCGGATATGCCTTTCTTCTCCAATGCTATAGCATCCATGAAGTACGGGCAGCCTCAGCATTTAAGTCCGCCATCCGCGGTGGCGCGAGGCTGGCTATAGCACCCCTTACATACCATAAGAGAAGCTTAGATGTCTCCATCTTGAGTCTTGTTAAGGAAGTTGCTGGGACTCCTAATGCCCATCACTACTTAGCCCTCTCTTTTAATTGTGGCATCGACTTGAGACTTTCTGGGACGCGGCTAACTAATAGAGAGGGCAAGGGTTAACAACTTTAGTAACATGCTTGAGCTACAACCTCGCCCTACTCCTCCTTAAATAACTGGTTTGTCATCCTTATGGGGTTAATTATGTTGTTTAGTTTCATACTACTTAAGTTTTGTTTAGTTCAATGTTCATTTATAGTTAAAACAAGGGAGCTCAGTATTTTATTACATAACTTGTGGGAACATATGCATCAGTGTTTAACCAGTTGTACTAGAATGCCTTTGCTTTTAGCCGGGTTGCCCTAATAATATAACCCAGATTTTTTAAACGGTGGCTGGTTGGGTGTGGGATTGTTATCCTGTGATGGGTTATGAGGGGAATACACATGGGAATGCATTTTTACCCATAATGCTACTTTGGCATTAATTAGCTCCACGTGGCTAGCGACTGTAACTGCGGAAGTGATATATCCCAAGAGATCAGTTCAGACCCTCACAGAGAATCAAATAGCATAACGAGCGTTTTGCAGGTTACTAATTTAAAGCATACAAATTCAAAGCGCTACAAAGGATCGAGCCACCAATGTAATACCTCAATTACCCACTTTATTAAATTAAGCAGAACTTACTCTCTTATATAGCAAACTCTCTTCCACTATTTGAAATAGCATCCTTGTTATGTGATACCATGCTCACTTATCAAACCCTGTTTGCCAGGAGCAGATATCATATATGTACACTGTTTGACCAGACTCATTCGCTTTTTTCTAATACATTTCTAATTAATGTGTATTTATGTCCCTAAGAATGCAGTTTGTAATTTCGTTTTGTGTATGTTATGTTTGTACTTATCCCTACATGTTTCCTATATATTGAATGTTTGGATCCAAGAGTGGTCCATAATATGTTTAAAAGGGACTAAAAAGAGGAAAATCATCTAAAGACCACCAGAATGTTATCCACACCGCTGAATGTATACTTATTGTTTATATTTACTTATTCTCTTATGTGTGTATTTTATTTTTTACATATCCTGGTGCTTTAAGCCACTGTAATATGCAACTCCTCAATAAAAATGTTTGATAAAAAAAAAAGTGAAATAATATGTAACAATATGAGTTGATTGAAACATCTATATAATAGGTTGTGTGGTGTACCTCTTTTAATATTTGTACATAGATGTATATATGTTTTTTTTTAATTAATGTTTTGTTTATGTATTTTATTCATTTCCTGTGATAAACTTTGTGTTACATTGAACTGTTACATCCACAAAATGGCACTGTTGTGCAATCAGCTTAACCCCTTAATGATCACAGCACTTTTCCATTTTCTGTCCGTTTGGGACCAAGGCTATTTTTACATTTTGAGGTGTTTGTGTTTAGCTGTAATTTTCCTCTTACTCATTTACTGTACCCACACATATTATATACCGTTTTTCTCGCCATTAAATGGACTTTCTAAAGATACCATTATTTTCATCATCTTATCATTTACTATAAAAAAAATTATAAAATATGAGGGAAAAATGGAAAAAAACACACTTTTTCTAACTTTGACCTCCAAAATCTGTTACACATCTACAACCACCAAAAAACACCCATGCTAAATAGTTTCTCAATTTTGTCCTGATTTTAGAAATACCCAATGTTTACACGTTCTTTGCTTTTTTTGTAAACTATAGGGCCATAAATACAAGTAGCACTTTGCTATTTCCTATTTTCTTTTCAAAATTAGCGATAGTTACATTAGAACACTGATATCTTTCAGGAATCTCTGAATAGCCATTGACATGTATATATATATATTTTTTTAGAAGACAACCCAAAGTATTGATCTAGGCCCATTTTGGTATATTTCATGCCACCATTTCACCGCCAAATGCAATCAAATACAAAAAATCGTTCACTTTTCACAAATTTTTTCACAAACTTTTGGTTTCTAACTTAAATTATTTACAAACAGCTTGTGCAATTATGGCATAAATGGTTGTAAATTCTTCTCTGGGATCCCCTTTGTTCAGAAATAGCAGACATATATGACTTTGGCGTTGCTTTTTGGTAATTAGAAGGCCACTAAATGCCACTGCGCACCACACGTGTATTATGCCCAGCAGTGAAGGGGTTAATTAGGGAGCATGTAGGGAGCTTTTTGGGGTAGTTTTAGCTTTAGTGTAGTGTAGTGTAGTAGACAACCCCAAGTATTGATCTAGGCCAATTTTGGTATATTTCATGCCACCATTTCACCGCCAAATGCGATCAAATTAAAAAAAACGTTATTTTATTTCTCAATTTTAGGTTTCTCACTGAAATTATTTACAAACAGCTTGTGCAATTATGGCACAAATGGTTGTAGTAAATGCTTCTCTGGGATCCCCTTTGTTCAGAAATAGCAGACATATAAGGCTTTGGCATTGCTTTTTGGTAATTAGAAGGCCTCTAAATGCCGCTGCGCATCACACGTGTATTATGGCTAGCAGTGAAGGGGTTAATTATGTAGCTTGTAGGGTTAATTTTAGCTTTAGTGTAGAGCTCAGCCTCCCACCTGAAACATCAGACCCCCTGATCCCTCCCAAACAGCTCTCATCCCTCCCCTACCCCACAATTGTCCCCGCCATCTTAAGTACTGGCAGAAACTCTGCCAGTACTAAAATAAAAGGTATTTGGCCCTTTTTAAAAAAAAAAAAAAAAAAAAAAAAAGCATATATACATATGCTGATGTGTAGGATCCCCCCTTAGACCCCAACCTCACTGATCCCCCACCAAACAGCTCTCTAACCCTTCCCCTCTGCCTTAATGGGCGCCATCTTGGGTACTGGCAGCTGTCTGCCAGTACCCAGTTTTGTAAAAAAATGTGCCTTTTTTTTAAAAAAAAATGCCCTTTTCTGTAGTGTAGCTTTCCCCCCCACCAAGACCAACCCTCAACCCCTTCCAGGTCCCTTAAATTACGTTTTTAATATTTAAAATTTAATTGTTTTTTTTAACTTTTAACTTTTTTTTTTTTCTGTAGTGCAGCATTTCAATAGGCTTACAATACAACGTGACCATAGGGGGGAAAAAAAGTATATTTTACGGGTTGAATTTCACTAGCTAAAACTTGTGAGTAAAAACGCCAATAACTTGCTTTAGAATAAAAATTTCCAAAAGTGATGAATGAAACTCCTATTCAATTTGGGTGATAAGTGTTAGTATATTGTGACATATACTTAACTTTACCTTCACTTTAACACAGGATGTTGAATAACAGGTGAGGCTATATAAAGACATGTACCTGTGTATGTTCAATTATGCATGATTAAGAGCCTGTTAAGACTTGAAACGTTGTAACTTTGCTGAGGACCCTATGTGAGAATAAAGGTCTTTTAAAGAAGTTTGGTGGCTGGAATATTCTTTGTGTCTGGATTGTTTAGGACCTGGCAAGTCCTTATTCCGCGCCCCACTATAGAAGAAAAAGGTGTGCTGTTTTTCCTAAACCTTTTGGTGACAAAGCTACTAATAGCTAGCTGTCTCTGCATTCATGTGATGTCCAATCATAAACTCTCATTGCTAATATATGTTAGCTACTAATAGCTAGCTGTCTCTGCATTCATGTGATGTCTAATCATAAACTCTCATCACTAATGTATGTTAGCTACTAATAGTTAGCTGTCTCTGCATTCATGAACCCATGGAGTAAATAGTAAACGAACACTTAAAAAGTTTAATTACTTGAATGATGGTAATTACTGTATGTTGTTGCATGTGAAGGGCAGTGATAGTTTTTAAAGTGTATTCTTCTTTCTCTCCCTTTCTCCCTCTCTCCCTTCATCCCTCAAGTCCCTTCCTCCCTTCCTTGCTTCCTTCTATCACTTTATTTCCCTCCCCACTTCTCTCTTCTCTCTCTCTCCCTTATTTCCTTTCTCTCAGGGAGAAAATGGTATAAGATACATGCAATTTAACCCACCTGTATGCAAGTGTTTTGCTAGTCCATTTTCTTTTGAATTGTTATGAAAAAAAACAGAATTTATGCTTACCTGATAAATTACTTTCTCCAACGGTGTGTCCGGTCCACGGCGTCATCCTTACTTGTGGGATATCTCTTCCCCTACAGTAAATGGCAAAGAGTCCCAGCAAAGCTGGCCATATAGTCCCTCCTAGGCTCTGCCCACCCCAGTCATTCAACCGACGGACAGGAGGAAAATATAGGAGAAACCATATGGTACCGTGGTGACTGTAGTTAGAGAAAATAATTCATTAGACCTGATTAAAAAACCAGGGCGGGCCGTGGACCGGACACACCAATGTTGGAGAAAGTTATTTATCAGGTAAGCATAAATTCTGTTTTCTCCAACATTGGTGTGTCCGGTCCACGGCGTCATCCTTACTTGTGGGAACCAATACCAAAGCTTTAGGACACGGATGAAGGGAGGGAGCAAATCAGGTTACCTAAACGGAAGGCACCACAGCTTGCAAAACCTTTCTCCCAAAAATAGCCTCCGAAGAAGCAAAAGTATCAAATTTGTAAAATTTGGCAAAAGTGTAGACCAAGTCGCTGCCTTACATATCTGGTCAACAGAAGCCTCGTTCTTGAAGGCCCATGTGGAAGCCACAGCCCTAGTGGAGTGAGCTGTAATTCTTTCAGGAGACTGCCGTCCGGCAGTCTCATAAGCCAATCGGATGATGCTTTTAAGCCAAAAGGAAAGAGAGGTAGAAGTCGCTTTTTGACCTCTCCTTTTACCAGAATAAACAACAAACAAAGAAGATGTTTGTCTGAAATCTTTTGTAGCCTCTAAATAGAATTTTAGAGCACGGACTACATCCAAATTGTGTAACAAACGTTCCTTCTTTGAAACTGGATTCGGACACAAAGAAGGTACAACTATCTCCTGGTTAATATTTTTGTTAGAAACAACCTTTGGAAGAAAACCAGGCTTAGTACGCAAAAACACCTTATCTGCATGGAACACCAGATAGGGCGGAGAACACTGCAGAGCAGATAACTCAGAAACTCTTCTAGCAGAAGAAATAGCAACCAAAAACAAAACTTTCCAAGATAGTAACTTAATATCTATGGAATGTAAAGGTTCAAACGGAACCCCTTGAAGAACTGAAAGAACTAGTTTTAGACTCCAGGGAGGAGTCAAAGGTCTGTAAACAGGCTTGATCCTAACCAGAGCCTGAACAAATGCTTGAACATCTGGCACAGCTGCCAGTCTTTTTGTGGTATTCTGAGCTTCGTATTTAAGTAAACAAGTATTTGCACATTGGTTATAAAGGTTAGCTCTAAAATTAGAGCTTGTTGCTCTTTTTTGTACTAATCAGAAAACAACTTCTATGTAGCCTGATTAAACAATATGAGACATTTAATATATGATGAATTTGTATATTAACTACTGACTTAAGTGTTAATAAATATAAGGAATATTTAATATAATATATATCTTATGTTCAAGATATATATATATAACCGGAGGCCACAGATGAAAAAGAAATACTGACAAGCTCAGAATCTGAATTGGTAGAAACAAATGATTCTTCTTACTTCACGCAATCACACACAGCCTAAAATATTTACAAGTTCAGACATTCCACAGACATACAATGTTTGTTCATATTGGATGTTGCAGGTAATAGGAGATGCCCAATAATTCAGTATGGTAACAAAAACAAGCAGGTAAGAAGTTTAAAGGCTTTAGCATTGTTCGTATACGTTACCACCTTGAGGACCGTGATATTTCTGTTACCGCATTGGAAGATCCGTGTTTGGAGAGGCAGCGTGTGTGAATGCGGCTTACTTCCGGGTAGCGGTGAAAAAGTAGATCCGGCCGTTGAATGATCCAAAGTCGGTAATGACAAAGTAACGATTTGAGCATAAGAGATTCAAGACGCAGCTAGAGTAAACAAAGTAAACCACCTTGCACAGGATACAAGCAATAGGAGACCTGAGATAAGGAAAGCTACACCAGAGTAGCTAAGACTTCAATAATCAGGCAGTAAATGAGTGTTACAGGTAGTCCTTATATAGGGTGGAGACCAAATAGGAGGGGTTATAGTTAAAGGTATACCACATCTCCCCCCCTTCAAGGAAGCACCCCAGGGGTTTCCAAACTAGGTTTCTCAGGATAGCGGCGATGAAAATTTCGTAGAAGACGGGGAGTGCGAAGATCAGAATGAAGCTGCCAAGAGTTATCCTCCGAACCATAACCTTTCCATTTCACAAGATACTCTAACCTCTTCCTATGGATCCTAGAATCCAATACAGCTTCAACTTCATACTCCTCTCGATCATCAACGAGTATTGGAGGTGGTCGAGACAAGGAGAGAGACTGAGGTGAAGGAAGATATGGCTTTAACAGAGAGACATGAAAAGAGGGGTGAATCTTAAAATCCTGGGGAAGCTCTAATCTCACAGCATTGAGGTTGATTATTTTAGAAATCTTAAAAGGACCCAAATATTGATTTGCTAACTTTTTGCTAGGAACTGACAGTTTGAGATTCTTTGTCGAGAGTAGTACCAAATCTCCAATCTGATAAGCCGGGCTAGCAGTGTGATGGTTATCATATAACCTTTTTTGATAATCTTTAGCTTCCGAAAGATGTTTTTTCAGGATGTTAAGTCTTTCTTGTAGGGTAGTTGCGAAATCCAATGCTGAGGGAGAGTTCACTTGTTGAGAGGACAATGAAATAGTAGTAGGATGATATCCATAAGTAACGAAGAATGGGGATAGTTTAGTAGATGTAGAAGTAGTATTGTTATAACAGAATTCAGCCAAAGGTAAATAGGATGACCAGTCATCCTGCAGATGAGATATATAACAACGAAGATATTGCTCAAGGGTTTGGTTGAGTCGTTCTGTAAGGCCATTTGTCTGAGGGTGAAAAGCAGTCGAGTATCTAGAATCAATTTTGATTAACTTACATAGGGATCTCCAAAAATTAGAGGTAAACTGTGTACCACGATCAGTTATTATAACTTTGGGCAGTCCATGTAAGCGAACTATGTTGTCTAGGAAAACGTGAGCTGTAGTGAAAGCTGTAGGGAGACCTTTTAGGGGAATGTAATGAGCCAGTCTTGTTAAATGATCAATGACAACTAAAATAGTATTGTAATGGTGGGATTCAGGTAACTCGACAATAAAGTCCATTGATATGGTACTCCAGGGTTTGTCAGGAATAGGCAGAGGAGATAAAAGACCTGATGGTCTTTTGTGTGTTAACTTGTTTCTGGCACAGGTATCACAATGTTTTACATAGTTTGTAATATAGGTATCCATGAGTGGCCACCAATAATTTCTCCTGGTTAGGTCTATAGTTTTAGAAATACCTGGATGGCCTGCTAGTGTCCCGTCATGGGTTTGTTTAAGAATAGAAGATCTAATTTGTTTGGGGATATATAGTTTAGAATTATGATAGAAAAGACCAGTCTTGGAATCTTTTTGACAGTCTATTCCATGTGGTGGTTCATGTTTTAATTCTTTTAAGATCTCCTCTTCTAAAGGTGTTAATAAACCTATAATTTTTTCTTTTGGAATGATTTGGTAAATTTGATTATGAGTGTCTTGTTCATGTAATCTAGAGAGGGCATCGGCTTTGGTATTTAAATGTCCTGGTCTGTAGGTTAAGAGAAAATCGAAACGATCAAAAAATATAGACCATCTTGCTTGTCTTGCAGACAAGGTCTTACTTGTTTTTAGAAATTCAAGATTTTTATGGTCAGTATAAATCTTAAAAGGTAGCTTAGAACCTTCTAATAAATGTCTCCAATGATCTAGAGCACGTTTTATAGCTAGAAGTTCTTTATCTCCTATGCTATAGTTTTTCTCAGCACTAGTTAACATTTTTGAATAGAAAGCAATAGGATGAATCTCAGTCTTGTTCTTATCTTGTTGTGATAAAACTGCACCGATACCTGAGTCGGATGCATCTACTTCAAGGATAAATTCTGAATCAAAATCTGGCATAACTAGAATGGGAGCTGTAGTAAAATTTTCTTTCAATTTATTAAAGGCAAGACTAGCGGATTCGGTCCACTTAAATCTTTGTTTTTCACTAGTGAGTGTTGTTAATGGTTTAACGATTGAAGAGAAATTTTTTATAAACTTCCTATAAAAATTCGCAAAACCAATGAATCGTTGTACAGATTTTGTGGAAGTAGGAGTAGGCCAATTTAGAATTGCTGATACCTTCTCCGGATCCATTTGAATTTTGTTGGGACTGATGATGTAACCCAAGAATTTTATTTCTGTGACATGAAAGGAACATTTTTCCAGTTTAGCATATAGTTTGTGTTCTTTTAAACGAGTTAATACCCAGCGTACATGTTTTTCATGCTCTTGAGGTGTTCTAGAATAAATTAATATGTCGTCAAGGTATATTATGACACAAACGTCTATCAGGTCACGAAAGATCTCATTTATAAAAAACTGAAAAGTTGCCGGAGCATTACTCAGACCAAAAGGCATTACATTATATTGGAAAAGGCCATATCTGGTCCTGAATGCCGTTTTCCATTCGTGACCTTCTTTAATTCTAATCAAATTATAAGCTCCCTTTAAATCTAATTTGGTGTAAATAGTTGCACCAGTTAGACGTTCCAAAAGTTCAGGTATTAAAGGTAACGGGTATCTGTTTTTTATTGTGATGTTATTTAAAGCTCTATAATCAATAATAGGTCTTATGGTACCATCCTTGTTTCTTACTAGAAACATACCTGCAGCTGCAGGGGATGTGGAGTGTGAAATAAATCCCTTACGTAAATTTTCGTCTAAGTAGTTTCTTATATACTGGAGTTCCTCTTGAGAGAGGGGATAGATCTTACCATGAGGGATTTTGGAACCAGGTATTATATCGATAGGACAGTCAAACTCCCTATGAGGTGGAAGGTTTTCTGCCTCTTTTAAATTAAATACATCTGCCAAATCCTGATAACACGAGGGTAAACCAATATCAAGTGACGCTATGGTTTGATGTGGATAACAAGTTTGGGAACAAAAAGCAGAATCTAATGTTACCTTATTTGAAACCCAATTTATGTGAGGGTTGTGTTTCTTCAACCAAGGATAGCCTAGGATGAGAGTATGCTGATGAATGGTTATGAGATCAAAAGATAAATATTCAGTGTGTCCCTGCAATGATGTTACAAGCAGGGGAATAGTATGATGTGTAATAGGTCCTTGTTCTATTAATGAACCATCTATCAGCTTAATAGATACAGGATTTTGTTTACAAATAGTAGGTATTCGATTTTTATTTACATAAGTGGAATCAATGTAATTTCCGGATGCTCCTGAATCAATTAATGCCTTGGTTTGGATATTTTTCTGGTCCCACTGTAAAGAAATAGACAAAGTCATGTGTGTATCATTAGCTATGCTGTAAATAAAGTCACTGGTTTTTTTCTTACCATTCTTTTGTTTTTTCAACAAAGGACAAGTAGATACTACATGTTCTTTTTGAGCACAATATAAACAGAGATTTTCCAACCTCCTTCTAATTTTTTCCTCTAGTGGCAGAGGTCCTCTAAGTACACCAATCTCCATAGGGGTAGCACTGCCATGAGCTTTGTCATGACTTGTTGTGACTTGGTAAGGTCTTCTATATGAGGTATCATTAGAGGCCTTTTCTGCCCTCCTTTCTCTCAAACGACGATCTAAAGAGGTACTTAATTTAATAAGACCATCAAGGGTATCTGGGATCTCAAGACGTGAAAGTTCATCTTTGAGTGTTTCAGATAAACCTAAACGATATTGATTTTTCAAACTGATTTCATTCCACTGAGAGTCCTCTGCCCACATCTGAAACTCAGTGGTATAATCCTCCACATTTCTCTTACCTTGTTTTAAAGACCTCAATCTCATTTCAGCATTTATTTGAGTATTTGAGTCTTGATATAGACTAGTTAAAGCAGAAAAAAAATCTTGTAATGAATCCAGGATATTGTTATTGTTTTCAAAAAACCTATTAGCCCAAGTCCTGGGTTCACCTTGTAGGAAAGATATTGTGGTACAAACTTTAATCCGCTCAGTATGATAAGTCTTAGGTCTAAGAGAAAATAATAAATTACAGGCATTCTTAAATTCCCTGAACTCAGAACGTTTCCCTGAAAAAGGTTGTGGATAATTAATATGAGGTTCAGGTGGGTCATGAGGCTTTTGTGTAACAAAATCTTTAACTATAGTTTTCAGTGCAGCATTTTCAGTCTGCACTTCTGTCACAGCTCTTGCTAAATAATCAAGTTTAAGGTAAACATTATTAAACTCCTTTTTTATTTCATTAGGATCCATAATGTTTAATTAATTCAAAATTCGGTTTTTTGGGCCTGATTATTATGTGGTATTCTGAGCTTCGTATTTAAGTAAACAAGTATTTGCACATTGGTTATAAAGGTTAGCTCTAAAATTAGAGCTTGTTGCTCTTTTTTGTACTAATCAGAAAACAACTTCTATGTAGCCTGATTAAACAATATGAGACATTTAATATATGATGAATTTGTATATTAACTACTGACTTAAGTGTTAATAAATATAAGGAATATTTAATATAATATATATCTTATGTTCAAGATATATATATATAACCGGAGGCCACAGATGAAAAAGAAATACTGACAAGCTCAGAATCTGAATTGGTAGAAACAAATGATTCTTCTTACTTCACGCAATCACACACAGCCTAAAATATTTACAAGTTCAGACATTCCACAGACATACAATGTTTGTTCATATTGGATGTTGCAGGTAATAGGAGATGCCCAATAATTCAGTATGGTAACAAAAACAAGCAGGTAAGAAGTTTAAAGGCTTTAGCATTGTTCGTATACGTTACCACCTTGAGGACCGTGATATTTCTGTTACCGCATTGGAAGATCCGTGTTTGGAGAGGCAGCGTGTGTGAATGCGGCTTACTTCCGGGTAGCGGTGAAAAAGTAGATCCGGCCGTTGAATGATCCAAAGTCGGTAATGACAAAGTAACGATTTGAGCATAAGAGATTCAAGACGCAGCTAGAGTAAACAAAGTAAACCACCTTGCACAGGATACAAGCAATAGGAGACCTGAGATAAGGAAAGCTACACCAGAGTAGCTAAGACTTCAATAATCAGGCAGTAAATGAGTGTTACAGGTAGTCCTTATATAGGGTGGAGACCAAATAGGAGGGGTTATAGTTAAAGGTATACCACACTTTTGTGTATTAAGACAGATAAAGCAGAGATCTGTCCCTTTAGAGAACTTGCAGATAATCCTTTCTCCAAACCTTCTTGTAGAAAGGAGAGAATCCTAGGAATTTTTATCTTATTCCATGGGAATCCTTTGGATTCACACCAACAGATATATCTTTTCCATATCTTATGGTAAATCTTTCTAGTTACCGGTTTTCTGGCCTGAACCAGAGTATCTATCACAGAATCTGAAAACCCACGCTTCGATAGAATCAAGCGTTCAATCTCCAAGCCGTCAGCTGGAGGGAAACCAGATTTGGATGTTCGAATGGACCCTGAACAAGAAGGTCCTGTCTCAAAGGTAGCTTCCATGGTGGAACCGATGACATATTCACCAGGTCTGCATACCAAGTCCTGCGTGGCCACGCAGGAGCTATCAAGATCACCAAGGCCCTCTCCTGATTGATCCTGGCTACCAGCCTGGGAATGAGAGGAAACGGTGGAAATACATAAGCTAGGTTGAAGGTCCAAGGGGCTACTAGTGCATCTACTAGAGTCGCCTTGGGATCCCTGGATCTGGACCCGTAGCAAGGAACCTTGAAGTTCTGACGAGACGCCATCAGATCCATGTCTGGAATGCCACATAATTGAGTTACTTGGGCAAAGATCTCCGGGTGGAGTTCCCACTCCCCCAGATGGAATGTCTGACGACTCAGATAATCCGCCTCCCAGTTTTCCACACCTGGGATGTGGATCGCAGACAGGTGGCAGGAGTGATCCTCTGCCCATTGAATTATTTTGGTCACTTCTTTCATCGCCAGGGAACTCCTTGTTCCCCCCTGATGATTGATATAAGCAACGGTCGTCATGTTGTCTGATTGGAATCTTATGAATCTGGCCTTTGCTAGTTGAGGCCAAGTTCTGAGAGCATTGAATATCGCTCTCAGTTCCAGAAAGTTTATCGGGAGAAGAGACTCTTCCCGAGACCATAGACCCTGAGCTTTCAGGGATTCCCAGACCGCGCCCCAGCCCACTAGACTGGCGTCAGTCGTGACAATGACCCACTCTGTTCTGCGGAAGCTCATTCCCTGGGATAGATTGTCCATGGTCAGCCACCAACGGAGTGAATCTCTGGTCTTCTGATCTACTTGAATCATTGGAGACAAGTCTGTATAGTCCCCATTCCACTGTTTGAGCATGCACAGTTGTAATGGTCTTAGATGAATTCATGCAAAAGGAACTATGTCCATTGCTGCAACCATCAACCCTACTACTTCAATGCACTGCGCTATGGAAGGACGAGGAACAGAATGAAGAACTTGACAAGTGCTTAGAAGTTTTGACTTTCTGACCTCTGTCAGAAAAATCCTCATTTCTAAGGAATCTATTATTGTTCCCAAGAAGGGAACTCTTGTCGACGGAGACAGAGAACTTTTTTCTATGTTCACCTTCCATCCGTGTGATCTGAGAAAGGCCAGAACGATGTCTGTATGAGCCTTTGCTTTTGACAGGGACGACGCTTGTATTAGAATGTCGTCCAAGTAAGGTACTACTGCAATGCCCCTCGGTCTTAGAACCGCTAGAAGGGACCCTAGTACCTTTGTGAAAATCCTTGGAACAGTGGCTAACCCGAATGGGAGGGCCACAAACTGGTAATGCTTGTCCAGAAAGGCAAACCTTAGGAACTGATGATGTTCTTTGTGGATAGGAATATGTAGGTACGCATCCTTTAGATCCACGGTAGTCATAAATTGACTTTCCTGGATAGTGGGTAGAATCGTTCGAATGGTTTCCATCTTGAACGATGGTACCCTGAGAAATTTGTTTAGGATCTTCAAATCCAAAATTGGTCTGAAAGTTCCCTCTTTTTTGGGAACTACGAACAGATTGGAATAAAATCCCATTCCTTGTTCCTTTATTGGAACTGGGTGTATCACTCCCATCTTTAACAGGTCTTCTACACAATGTAAGAACGCCTGTCTCTTTATTTGGTTTGAGGATAAGTGAGACATGTGGAACCTTCCCCTTGGGGGTAGTTCCCTGAATTCCAGGAGATAACCCTGAGAAACTATTTCTAGCGCCCAGGGATCCTGAACATCTCTTGCCCAAGCCTGAGCAAAGAGAGAGAGTCTGCCCCCCACTAGATCCGGTCCCGGATCGGGGGCTACTCCTTCATGCTGTTTTGTTAGCAGCGGCAGGCTTCTTGGCCTGCTTACCCTTGTTCCAGCCTTGCATCGGTTTCCAGGCTGGTTTGGGTTGTGAGGCATTACCCTCTTGCTTAGAGGATGCAGAATTAGAGGCCGGTCCGTTCCTGAAATTGCGAAAGGAACGAAAATTAGACTTATTCTTGGCCTTGAAAGGCCTATCTTGTGGAAGGGCGTGGCCCTTTCCCCCAGTGATGTCTGAAATAATCTCTTTCAATTCTGGTCCAAATAGAGTTTTACCTTTGAAAGGGATGTTAAGCAATTTTGTCTTGGATGACACATCCGCTGACCAAGACTTTAGCCAAAGCGCTCTGCGCGCCACGATAGCAAACCCTGAATTTTTCGCCGCTAATCTAGCTAATTGCAAAGCGGCATCTAAAATAAAAGAGTTAGCCAACTTAAGTGCGTGAACTCTGTCCATAACCTCCTCATATGGAGTCGCTCTACTAAGCGAGTTTTCTAGTTCCTCGAACCAGAACCACGCTGCTGTAGTGACAGGAACAATGCACGAAATGGGTTGTAGAAGGTAACCTTGCTGTACAAAAATCTTTTTAAGCAAACCCTCCAATTTTTTATCCATAGGATCTTTGAAAGCACAACTATCCTCGATAGGAATAACATAATTTATGTAAGAACTTACCTGATAAATTAATTTCTTTCATATTAGCAAGAGTCCATGAGCTAGTGACGTATGGGATATACATTCCTACCAGGAGGGGCAAAGTTTCCCAAACCTTAAAATGCCTATAAATACACCCCTCACCACACCCACAATTCAGTTTAACGAATAGCCAAGAAGTGGGGTGATAAGAAAAAAGTGCGAAAGCATATAAAATAAGGAATTGGAATAATTGTGCTTTATACAAAAAAATCAAAACCACCACAAAAAAGGGCGGACCTCATGGACTCTTGCTAATATGAAAGAAATGAATTTATCAGGTAAGTTCTTACATAAATTATGTTTTCTTTCATGTAATTAGCAAGAGTCCATGAGCTAGTGACGTATGGGATAATGATTACCCAAGATGTGGATCTTTCCACACAAGAGTCACTAGAGAGGGAGGGATAAAATAAAGACAGCCAATTCCTGCTGAAAATAATCCACACCCAGAATAAAATTTTAATGAAAAAACATAAGCAGAAGATTCAAACTGAAACCACTGCCTGAAGTACGTTTCTACCAAAAACTGCTTCAGAAGAAGAAAACACATAAAAATGGTAGAATTTAGAAAAAGTATGCAAAGAGGACCAAGTTGCTGTTTTGCAAATCTGATCAACCGAAGCTTCATTCTTAAACGCCCAGGAAGTAGAAACTGACCTAGTAGAATGAGCTGTAATCCTTTGAGGCGGAGTGTTACCCGACTCAACATAGGCATGATGAAATAAAGATTTCAACCAAGATGCCAAAGAAATGGCAGAAGCTTTCTGGTCTTTTCTAGAACCGGAAAAGATGACAAATAGACTAGAAGTCTTTCGGAAAGACTTAGTAGCTTCAACATAATATTACAAAGCTCTAACAGCATCCAAAGAATGCAATGATTTCTCCTTAGAATTCATAGGATTAGGACATAATGAAGGAACCACAATTTCTCTACTAATGTTGTTAGAATTCACAACCTTAGGTAAAAAATTCAAAAGAAGTTCGCAGCACCGCCTTATCCTGATGCAAAATCAGAAAAGGAGACTCACAAAAAAGAGTAGATAATTCAGAGACTCTTCTGGCAGAAGAGATGGCCAAAAGAAACAAAACTTTCCAAGAAAGTAATATAACGACCAAAGAATGCATGGGTTCAAAAGGAGAAGCTTGAAGAGCCCCCAGAACCAAATTCAAACTCCAAAGAAGAGAAATTGACTTAATGACAGGTTTTATACGAACCAAAGCTTGTACAAAACAATGAATATCAGGAAGATTAGCAATCCTTCTGTGAAAAAGAACAGAAAGAGCAGAGATTTGTCTTTCAAGAAACTTGCGGACAAACCTTTATCTAAACCATCCTGAAGAAATATAAGTCTTCCAGACTCTATAATATATCTCTCTAGATACAGATTTACGAGCCTGTCACATAGTATCAATCACAGAGTCAGAGAAACCTCTTTGACCAAGAATCAAGCGTTCAAACTCCACACCTTAAAATTAAGGTTTTGAGATCCTGATGGAAAAAAGAACCTTGAGACAGAAAGACTGGTCTTAACGGAAGAGTCCACAGCTGGCAAGAGGCCATCCGGACAAGATCCGCATACCAAAACCTGTGAGGCCATGCTGGAGCTACCAGCAGGACAAACGAGCATTCCTTTAGAATATTAGAGAATACCCTTGGAAGAAGAACTAGAGGCGGAAAGATATAGGCAGGATGACACTTGTAAGGAAGAGATAATGCATCCACTGCCTCCGCCCGAGGATCCCTGGATCCGGACAGATACCAGGGAAGTTTCTTGTTTAGATGAGAAGCCATCAGATCTATTTCTGAGAGTTCCCACATTTGAACAATCTGAGGAAATACCTCTGGGTGAAGACCATTCACCCAGGTGCAACGTTTGGCGACTGAGATAATCCGCTTTCCAATTGTCCATACCTGGGATATGAACCGCAGAGATTAGACAGGAGCTGGATTCCGCCCAAACCAAAATTCGAGATACTTCTTTCATAGCCAGAGGACTGTGAGTCCCTCCTTGATGATTGATGTATGCCACAGTTGTGACATTGTCTATCTGAAAACAAATGAACAACTCTCTCTTCAGAAGAGGCCAAGACTGAAGAGCTCTGAAACTGCACGGAGTTCCAAAATATTGATCGGAAATCTCACCTCCTGAGATTCCCAAACCCCTTGTGCCGTCAGATACCCCCACACAGCTCCCCAACCTGTAAGACTTGCATCTGTTGAGATTATAGTCCAGGTCGGAAGAACAAAGAAGCCCCCTGAACTAAACGATGGTGATCTGCCCACCATGTCAGAGAGTGTCGTATAATCGGTTTAAAGATATTAATTGAGATATCTTTGAGTAATCCCTGCACCATTGGTTCAGCATACAGAGCTGAAGAGGTCGCATGTGAAAACGAGCAAAGGAGATCGCATCTGATGCGGCAGTCCTAAGACCTAAAATTTCCATGCATAAGGCTACCAAAGGGAATGATTGTGACTGAAGGTTTTGACAAGCTGATATCAATGTTAAACTTCTCTTGTCTGACAAGGACAGAGTCATAGACACTGAATCTATTCTAGAAACCTAAAAAGGTTACACTTGTCTGAGGAATCAATGAACTGATTGGTAAATTGATCCTCCAACCATGAACTTGAAGAAACAACACAAGTCGATTCGTATGAGATTCTTCGAAAATGAGAAGACTGAGCAAGTACCCAGATATTGTCCAATAAGGAAATACCAAAAAACCCTGTTCTCTGATTACAGAAAGAAGGGCACCGAGAACCTTTGAAAAAAATTCTTGGAACTGAGGCTAGGCCAAACGGTAGAGCCACAAAACTGGTAATGCTTGTCTAAAAAGAGAATCTCAGACACTAAAAGTGATCTGCATGAATCGGAATATGTAGATACACATCCTGTAAATCTATTGTAGACATATAATGCCCTTGCTAAACAAAAGGCAGGACAGTCCTACAGTAACCATCTTGAATGTTGGTATCCTTACATAACGATTCAATATTGATAGATCCGGAACTGGTCTGAAGGAATTGACCTTCTTTGGTACAATGAAGAGATAAAATAAAACCCCAGCCCCTGTTCCAGAACTGGAACTGGCATAATTACTCCAGCCAACTCTAGATCTGAAACACATTTCAGAAATGCTGAGCCTTTGCTGTGTTAACTGGGACACGGGAAAGAAAAAAAATCTCTTAGCAGGAGGCCTTAACTGAAGCCAATTCTGTACCTTTCTGAAACAATGTTCTGAAACCAGAAATTGAGAACGGAATTGATCAAAATTTCTTTGAAGAAAACGTAATCTGCCCCATACCAGCTGAGCTGGAATAAGGTCCGCACCTTCATGGGTACTTAGGAGCTGGCTATAGGTTTTCTAAAAGGCTTGGATATATTCCAAACTGGAAATAGTTTCCAAACTGATACCGCTCCTGAGAATGAAGGATCAGGCTTTTGTTCCTTATTGTGAGGAAAGGAACGAAATGATTATTAGACCTAAATTTACCTTAGATTTTTTATCCTTTGGAAAAAAAGTTCCCTTCCTTCCAGAAACAGTTGAAATAATAATTTATTACCCTGGAAAGAAAGGGAAAGCAAAGTTGACTTAGAAGACATATCAGTATTCCAAGTTTAATCCATAAAGCTTTTCTAGCTAAAATAGCTAGAGACATATACCTGGCATCAACTCTAATGATATCAAAAGATGGTATCACCAATAAAATTATTAGCATGTTATAGAATAATAATAATGCTATAAAATTATGATCTGTTACTTGTTGCGCTAAAGCTTCTAACCAAAAAGTTGAAGCTGCAGCAACATCCGCTAAAAATATAGCAAGTCTAAGAAGATTACCTGAACATAAATAAGCTTTTCTTAGAAAGGATTCAATTTTCCTATCTAAAGGATCCTTAAATGAATTACTATCTGCCGTAGGAATAGTAGCACATTTAGCAGGAGTAGAGACAGCCCCATAACCTTAGGGATTTTGTCCCAAAAAAACTCTAATCTGTCAGATGGCACAGGATATAATTGCTTAAACGTTTAGAAGGAGTAAAAGAATTACCCAAATTATTCCATTCCCTGGAAATTACTTCAGAAATAGCATCAGGGAGATTAAACACTTCTGGAATAACTACAGGAGATTTAAAAACCTTATTTAAACGTTTAGATTTAGAATCAAGAGGACCAGAATCCTCTATTTCTAATGCAATTAATACTTCTTTAAATAAAGAACGAATAAATTCCATCTTGAACAAATACAAAGATTTATCAGCATCAACCTCTGAGACAGAAACCTCTGAACCAGAAGAACCATTATCAGTATCAGAATGATGATGTTCATTTAAAAATTCATCTGAAAAAAGAGAAGTTTAAAAGACTTTTATGTAAACTAGAAGGAGAAATAACAGACATAGCCTTCTTAATGGATTTAAAAAATAAAATCTCTTATGTTTATCAGGAACACTCTGAAAATTAGATGTTGACGGAACAGCAACAGGTAATGTAACAGTACTAAAGGAAATTTTATCTGCATTAATAAGTTTGTCATGACATGCAATACAAACAACAGCTGGAGAAACAGATACCAAAAATTATAGCAGATACACTTAGCTTGGTAGCTCCAGCAGTAGACATCGATTTTCCTGTAGTATCTTCTGACTCAGATGCAACGTGAGACATCTTGCAATATGTAAGAGAAAAAAACAACATATAAAGCAAAATTGATCAAATTCCTTAAATGACAGTTTCAGGAATGGGAAACAATGCCAAAGAACAAGCTTCTAGCAACCAGAAGCACTGAAAAAATAAGACTTAAATAATGTGGAGACAAAAGCGACGCCCTTATTTTTTAGCGCCAAATAAGACGCCCACATTATTTGGCGCCTAAATGCTTTTGGCGCCAAAAATGACGCCACATCCGGAACGCCGACATTTTTGGCGCAAAATAACGTCAAAAAATGACGCAACTTCCGGCGACACGTATGACGCCGGAAACGGAAAATAATTTTTGCGCCAAGAATGACGCAATAAAATGAAGCATTTTCAGCCCCCGCGAGCCTAACAGCCCACAGGAAAAAAAGAGTCAAATTTTTGAAGGTAAGAAAAAATGATTAATTCAAATGCATTATCCCAAATATGAAACTGACTGTCTGAAAAATAAGGAAAGTTGAACATTCTGAGTCAAGGCAAATAAATGTTTGAATACATATATTTAGAACTTTATAAACAAAGTGCCCAACCATAGCTTAGAGTGTCACAGAAAATAAGATTTACTTACCCCAGGACACTCATCTACATGTTTGTAGAAAGCCAAACCAGTACTGAAACGAGAATCAGCAGAGGTAATGGTATATATAAGAGTATATCGTCGATCTGAAAAGGGAGGTAAGAGATGAATCTCTACGACCGATAACAGAGAACCTATGAAATAGACCCCGTAGAAGGAGATCACTGCATTCAAATAGGCAATACTCTCCTCACATCCCTCTGACATTCACTGCACGCTGAGAGGAAAACCGGGCTCCAACTTGCTGCGGAGCGCATATCAACGTAGAATCTAGCACAAACTTACTTCACCACCTCCATCGGAGGCAAAGTTTGTAAAACTGAATTGTGGGTGTGGTGAGGGGTGTATTTATAGGCATTTTAAGGTTTGGGAAACTTTGCCCCTCCTGGTAGGAATGTATATCCCATACGTCACTAGCTCATGGACTCTTGCTAATTACATGAAAGAAAGTAGTGCGTTTGTTTAGAGTAGAAACTGCCCCCTCGACCTTAGGGACTGTCTGCCATAAGTCCTTTCTGGGGTCGACCATAGGAAATAATTTCTTAAATATAGGGGGGGGAACAAAAGGTATGCCGGGCTTTTCCCACTCCTTATTCACTATGTCCGCCACCCACTTGGGTATAGGAAAAGCGTTGGGGTGCACCGGAACCTCTAGGAACTTGTCCATCTTGCATAATTTCTCTGGAATGACCAAGTTGTCACAATCATCCAGAGTAGATAACACCTCCTTAAGCAGTGCGCGGAGATGTTCTAATTTAAATTTAAATGTCACAACATCAGGTTCAGCTTGTTGAGAAATTTTTCCTGAATCTGAAATTTCCCCATCTGACAAAACCTCCCTCATGGCCCCTTCAGATTGGTGTGAGGGTATGACAGAACAATTATCATCAGCGCCCTACTGCTCTTCAGTGTTTAAAACAGAGCAATCGCGCTTTCTCTGATAAGTAGGCATTTTGGATAAAATATTTGCTATGGAGTTATCCATTACAGCCGTTAATTGTTGCATGGTAATAAGCATTGGCGCGCTAGATGTACTAGGGGCCTCCTGTGTGGGCAAAACTGGTGTAGACACAGTAGAAGATGATGTAGTATCATGTTTACTCCCCTCATCTGAGGAATCATCTTGGGCAATTTCATTATCTGTGGCAGTACTGTCCTTACTTTGTTTGGACGCTATGGCACAATTATCACACAAATTTAAATTGGGAGACACATTGGCTTTCATACATATAGAACATAGCTTATCTGAAGGCACAGACATGTTAAACAGGCTTAAACTTGTCAATAAAGCACAAAAAACGTTTTAAAACAAAACCGTTACTGTCTCTTTAAATTTTAAACAGAAAACACTTTATTACTGAATATGTGAAAAAGTATGAAGGAATTGTTCAAAAATTACCAAAATTTCACCACAGTGTCTTAAAGCATTAAGAGTATTGCACACCGGAGCCGTTTACAAATTTAACCCCTTTACAGTCCCAGCTATAGCCTTTGCTGAGACCTAACCAAGCCCAGAGGGGAATACGATACCAATTGACGCCTTCTAGAAACTTTTCCAGCAACTTTCAGATCCTCACACATGCATCTGCATGCCCTGCTCTCAAAAAACAACTGTGCAGTAATGGCGCGAAAATGAGGCTCAGCCTACAACTAGGAAGGCCCCCTGACTGGAAAAAGTGTTTAACATAGTGCCTGCCGTTTAATAAACGTTCCCCAAGTTTATAAATGTGAATTGTCAGCATAAATATGAATAAAATGCCCAAATAAAGCAATCGATTTAGCCCATAAAAATGTCTACCAGTTTTATAGCCCATATTAAGCCCTTTATTCTGTTTGTTTGACTAAGAAAATGGCTTACCGGTCCCCATGAGGGGAAATGACAGCCTTCCAGCATTACATGGTCTTGTTAGAAATATGGCTAGTCATACCTTAAGCAGAAAAGTCTGCTGTTTCCCCCAACTGAAGTTACTTCATCTCAACAGTCCTATGTGGAAACAGCAATCGATTTTAGTTACTGTCTGCTAAAATCATCTTCCTCTCACAAACAGAAATCTTCATCCTTTTCTGTTTCAGAGTAAATAGTACATACCAGCACTATTTTAAAATAACAAACACTTGATAGAAGAATAAAAACTACATTTAAACACCAAAAAACTCTTAACCATCTCCGTGGAGATGTTGCCTGTGCAACGGCAAAGAGAATGACTGGGGTGGGCAGAGCCTAGGAGGGACTATATGGCCAGCTTTGCTGGGACTCTTTGCCATTTCCTGTTGGGGAAGAGATATCCCACAAGTAAGGATGACGCCGTGGACCGGACACACCAATGTTGGAGAAAAAACATTTTACACACTGACCCAAAAAAATATTAAGGGGAAAAAAGGCCTAAAACCTTTGGGGGGGGGGGGGTGACGTGCTGTCATAGGAGGCAGATGAGGCAGCGCTTTTTTGGGGTATCTCAAGGTAACCCCCCCCCCCACCATGGCAAAAAACAGAATTTATGCTTACCTGATAAATTACTTTCTCCAACGGTGTGTCCGGTCCACGGCGTCATCCTTACTTGTGGGATATTCTCTTCCCCAACAGGAAATGGCAAAGAGTCCCAGCAAAGCTGGTCACATGATCCCTCCTAGGCTCCGCCCACCCCAGTCATTCGACCGACGGACAGGAAGAAATATATATAGGAGAAACCATATGATACCGTGGTGACTGTAGTTAGAGAAAATAATTCATCAGACCTGATTAAAAAACCAGGGCGGGCCGTGGACCGGACACACCGTTGGAGAAAGTAATTTATCAGGTAAGCATAAATTCTGTTTTCTCCAACATTGGTGTGTCCGGTCCACGGCGTCATCCTTGATAAAGCCCTATACGGGCGAAACGCGTTAGGTGTAGAGATAGAGCAATGTTAAGCTCTTTTTTTAAAAATTAGGATATAGTAGTCGGTTATGTTTATTGTGGCTCACCGGCATCAATAGGTTGTCAGCGTGGTACACCACTTAGGAAACTCCTGTGAGGGAGGCTCATTAACCAATACCGTTTATATCAGTAACCTAGATTCATAATCGCTTCAGAGCTGAACAGTAATAAGTTGACGACCAATGGTTACAATACGGCTAAAACTTGTATGAGATATGCACATGGGTAACTGGGCTAATTTAGACTACCAGTATAACCAGCAATTACACAGAGTACTGTCAACTCAGATAAATAATCAAGAGATTGACTTACAATAACAGACCAACAGAATAAACTACATGTTGGTAACCTGATACCATTTTGTGTATGAGTAAACGATAGTTACAATAGAACCTATCATACTATAGAAGTGTACTAAAGGGCAAAGAGTAACAGGGTATCAAGTTACATGTAGCGAGCTCTCTGTAGACACACGATTGCTGTCTCAATAAATTTAAATGAACTACATTACGGTTCATTTGGGGAATAGAATTTCATATTTGAAATGTTAACAGTGATTGCACTAGAGTGATACTATCTACGCACAGGGAATTCAAATTCAGCAAAATACAACTTACTATAACAATTGCTTCAGTTGCTGCATAATATTGCAAGTAGTACCATTAAAACTTAATGAAATTCAAAAATCACAACTGATGCACAACATAATACCCAAGTATTTCACACTGTGTAGTGGTATTGTTACACCACAATATTCTGATTCAATCACATCAATAAACAACAACACCACTTAACAGTGTACTGGGATCTACACAGTAATAACAACGAAAACCCCTGCTGCACAAAAAAATAAAAATTACCTCTTATGCTTAAGACCATATTACTAGTTTGACGTGGAAATACAGAATAGCTAGGGCTTCTTCAATGCACACTTAGCGATTATGATACTGAATTGAATAAGGTATATGTAAACTTGAAAGAAAAATAGCTTGATTACACTACATTCTAGTTTATTCTTAATACAAAACCGTCATAGACCAGAGGGTCAAACGCAATTAGATAAGAGGTTGTGGGATATTATAATGCAATCAAACTAAGTTACTTGACTATAACCCTACGATAAGTAAACACAAAAGAGAGTGCAAGCAAAGACAGTAGCAGCCACAACACAGCCATTGTTAAGTGGCTTATACTGATACAACAATAAAGAACTGAAGGACAATACTGGCAACTATCTTATCTCAGATACCCTAGAAATATCCCTGTATTCCAAAACAATTAGTGTTCCTCCTATTAAGACAACCAATAGAAATCCAGTAATTTATGTGTAGATTACCCTATATGTAACAGATCACCCAAAATAAATAAAAGTCTCAGAGGATGGATGATAACAATATGTATACATAAACATATTGTATCAGTATTTAACTGATTACTTATTGTACAAGACATCCGCACTACTAATCTGAGCTTAAGCAACTCCATACAGGGTATTGCTACAATAATCTACACTATATTAACTAAGCCTTATTTAATTGAACCGGTGTACCGCATAGATTTCTGTATAGATTATACTGTAATATAATTATCTGGGCTATCATACCCCAAAGGCCTATTTACACAGATTATTGCATATAATACAGTCTATACAAGACTACTTTATCCTAGGCTTTTAATCGTTTATGTTTTTCCCCCTTTTTTCCCCCTTCTCCAATTATTTTAGTCAAATAAATAAAAGTTAAGTTTTACACTCTGGAAGTAAACGCCGTATATGAGGTTAAGACAGTGAGTGCTAAAACCGCATTCTTTTGTGGAAGTGACTCTATCACCTCCACT
Organism: Bombina bombina; assembly: GCF_027579735.1. NCBI lineage: Eukaryota > Metazoa > Chordata > Amphibia > Anura > Bombinatoridae > Bombina > Bombina bombina. The sequence goes on from NC_069509.1 coordinate 36,452,495, forward strand.
TTTTGTATGTATGCTATTGCTGTGCGGTAGCACCCCTCCCCCTAATAGTACAGATTGATTTCACATTAATGAAACACTATTGACCACTATAGAAATACTGGGGAGTGTGTCTGAGTGTAGTGCCATTGCTTAAACTCGTTTCCAATAGTCTTAGCTATCTGGGTTATCCAGAATTCTCGAGTAATAGAGCACACCGACCTCTACAAAAATAGTCACAAATATGGCATTTCCATGGGACCTAGACAGACAAAATAGACAGCAGAAAAGAGCAGCTGATCTAGAAGAAATCTTTGAGGATGGCAACATTTCTAAACCACAGAATACAGTAACCTCGTTAGATGGAGCCCTTAGAGAATTACATAAGACCATGTTTAAACAAGATAAAGTATGGTGGAATCGCCATTTCTTCGAGAAATACATCCAAAAGAAACTCATACCTAGAGGTCTAAGAATCCAGTTATTCCCGGCATACGAATTTAAAAACCAACAACTCAGTATAGAATGGGAGGAAGCACTCTCAGAGTGTTCTACCAAACTTATGAAGATACTCATGAAAAATGACCAATCAGAATATGACCTATTGGAAGCCAAAATAAAAGAACAGAATGAAATATTAAAACAATTTCAAGACAACTCAGAATTTGAAAAATCATACAAAACCTATCAGAAAGAATTGGACAGATATGAACTAGAACTAAAAAATACCAAACAAGGAAAACTAAACAGAGATATTAATGACTTTAGTAACAACAGAGTTTATAAGTGGCGCAATAGATCATTCTACAGACAGCCGAACAAAAACCCAAAGGTAACCATTGTGGAGAGTGACGTATCAGACACAGATGGAGAGGAAGGCAGCTCCGGTACAGCCACTCCCATCCCCAACAAAACATTAACAGTAGCCCCAAGATCATCCAGCCGTAACAAGAGGAAGGATTTTTTAGAATCAGGCGGGGAAGAAGACAGACCAGAAGAGGGGGGAGGAAAAAACAAAAAGCCGGCCAGAGGGAGGACATTCCAACAATCGAACCACCAGAAGAATGGGAATCAATACAAGAGGACCCCCAGCCCGTTCTCCCAAATACGTCTGAATCACTAAGGGTTATCAATCTATCAGACATCCAACTTTCAGAAAGTCACATCTGTCTATTATCAAAGGGACTTTCATTCTGTCCATCACAAACAGTAGATAAATTCGAAGTCATAAAAGACATTCAACTATACATACGTAAACTGCTCCTAAAAAAATTCTTTACAGATAAAGAACCAGAATGGGGCTGGAATTCAGAGGAAATCCAAACAATTCAAGATTTACAAAGTCTATTGGATGAAAACGATCCAAGTATGAACAAAAAATGGAGAAATAAAATCCACAACAAATCTACCTTTGTACCACAAAATGTGAATGCCCCCCAATTGGACATATTCAATGAGATGGTCTGCAATGAAATCACTAGTTTGAATATACCTCCCAAGATCAATAATCTATCCTACAAAGAGAGACAAGCACTACAAGAGATGCAACATTGGGATGAAGTTGTCATTAGAAACTCAGATAAGGGTGGCAACATTGTAATTTGGCCCCTGACATTGTACCTAAAAGAAGTATATAAACAACTGAAAGATACAACCTGCTATGTGAAATTGTTCAATAACCCAACAGCTAACATCCACAAGAAATACAACAAGCTGATCACGGAAGCCGCATATGAAGGGGTTATCAATGAAAAAGAGAAAAAATATCTGAACGTAACAAAACCAAAGACTGCAACATTCTATCTAATACCGAAGATCCACAAGAATCAAGAAACTCCACCAGGAAGACCTATTGTGTCCGGTATAGGCTGCCTCACTGAAAGAGCAAGCGAATACATAGATTTTCGCTTAAGAGACTATGTTGCAGAGCTCCCCTCATACGTTCAAGACACCATGCAGGTGCTTCAGAGACTCAACAACATCTCTTTAAATAAATCAACATGGCTAGTAACAACGGACGTTGAGTCATTGTATACTTCAATTCAACATAAAGATGGTTTACAAGCAGTTCGTTACTTCTTAGAACAAAAATCTGAAGAGGGAAAACCGCATGATGATTTCATCCTCAACTTACTGGAATTTGTACTAACCAACAACACATTCATCTTTGACAACCAACACTATCTACAGGTTCGGGGCACTGCCATGGGCACTGCCTGTGCCCCGACCTATGCTAATCTCTTTTTAGGATGGTGGGAGGCAGAAGAAGTGTTCACTGATACAAACAACCTATATACAGACCTTATACCCATGTGGATAAGGTACATAGATGACATCTTCTTCATCTGGGAAGGAACCCAAGAAGAACTTTTGACATTCTTAAATATACTGAACAGGAACAACTTAAACATCAAACTTACGTATGAAGCGAGCCAAAATGAAATAAATTTCTTAGACCTCACCATTAAAAAAGATCCTGAAGGCAACATCCAAACAGATCTGTATAGAAAACATACAGCAACCAATAGCATCCTACACAGTACAAGTGCGCATGCACCAGGCACCATCCGAGGTCTACCAACGGGTGAATTTCTCAGAACCAGGAGAAACTGCTCGGAAGATACCACATTCCAAATACGAGCTAAACAAATGTCCTCCCGGCTAATAGAAAGGGGCTACAGCAAAAGGAAGATCAAACAGGCCAAATATAGAGCCCAGAGAACAAAAAGACAAGAACTATTACAAAAAAAGACCAAAACTAATGATAATAAACCTAGGTTGGTCCTTACATACAATTCACAAACTTCGCAAATAGTACAAATTATATCAAAACACTGGGATATCTTAATGACTGACCCCACACTGAAAAGATGTTTAGGAAACAAACCAGCTATAAGCTACAGACGAACCAAAAATCTAAAGGATCTACTAACGAGTAGTCACTTCCAACCGAAGAAAACAAAAACTGCATTTAATCCAGGATGTCACAAATGTGGAAACTGCAGCACGTGCAAATACATTAAGAAAACAACGAATATCACAGATCGTTTTGGCACAATACATAAAATCAGGAGATATATCAGCTGCCAGAGCGAAGGGATAATCTATGTACTTCAATGCACATGTGACAAATACTATGTCGGTATGACGACCAGAAAATTAAGAACCAGATTAATGGAACATCTAAGGAACATCAAGAATGCAAGAAAAGACAAACTGGATGGAAAATCTATCACCACTGTAGCAGCACATTTCCTGGAATATCACAACTCAAAACAAGAAGATTTGGCCTGTTGGGGCATAGAAAAAGTGAGCCTAGGGATAAGAGGAGGAGATCTTGAAACTGCTCTACTAAGAGCAGAGAGCAGGTGGATATACCAACTGAACTCAGTATATCCAATAGGCCTTAATGAACAAAATAATTATTTCACATTTTTATAAAATACGAAGAAAAAGACCAATTACTGATTTTGCTGCCCCAAAAAAACTATCTTAGGCAAACACATATTTTGCATCAAAACTCCAATTGAATTAACAATGGGGAAATAACTAGAAAAATCATACTAGGATGATGAGAAATCTTCATTTTTCTAAGACAAGCAATAATTACGTCCAGATGACAAGATACATCAATAAAAATTAATACACTACCAAGAAGTAGACTAAAATGAGAGTTATTATGGTAGTTGGATCAAATAAAGAACCATAGAAAATACCTTATGAGAAAATAATATAAAAAAAATTTCCAAGCATAAAGACAACACACTGAAGCTTGTCACATTGTGCACTAAATCACCACTAACACCCACCAGTCAATTTTTCTATAAGGAACCCCCATTCAGGGAACACCTTGTAGACTAAATTACTATCACAACTAACACCTATTGGTTAATTCTTCTATAAGGAACCCCCATTCAGGGAATATCTTGTAGATTAAATTACTATCACATCTTTTCCATGCTACACACAGTATAGGAATTCCACTTTCCCTCTTCTTTAAACAAAAACGGGAACATAAAAATTCAGTTATCACTTTATATCACTGTATCATCCACTTACTACAGGAGATACACATTTACCACAACACGTCGAGATACGCAACACCTACCATCACGTATTAATAAACATCTTTTTATTGAACATTTTTACCTACCTCACTATTTACTTAGTTAGTATTTCTGACATTTTGTAGGTTTCCTTTGCTATCACAGTAGACCTAGGCTCTGCTTTTGAGATTTTTATTTGTCTTGGCACATCACACTGCTCACTGTTCACATTTAATCACGAAAACACCATGTCACCAATAGCACAAAAGATCAGCACATTTTTATTATCAACCATTTCACACAAAATCACTAGCCAAATGTTTTCATAGAACAAGGACAACTATGGGATAAAATTATATATGAATATAGAATAAAAGATATATATAAAAAGAACATAGCCAACTATGAACTCTCTTATTTTAACACAATTTCTCTTATTACTCACTTTTATTACATCGTAGGAAATACTTCCCTGATATAAATTTTTCAAAACATCGGAAGTAAGGACGAGATCATCATATATCAGAACAAGTGATTCCAAATTTAAAATCATTATTTGATTAGCCACTCAAGATCTCTTTACCTGAATATAAATTTCTAGCAAAAAAACTTTGTGGATTCATAAAAAATGTAAAAATCAATACAGATACGGTCATCTTAAGATTTGATTAAGGATTCCACCATACCAGTCGACCTTTAAATAGGTACCCACATCATTAGACTATAAGTACAGAAAGGGACATACGATCCGAGGACCCTATCACAGCTTAAGTTACATACAGCTCAAAACAAATAGACATATGTATTATCACATCGAAAAAATACATGTAATTGAAATTATGCAAGATACGATTAAACAAATTTGCCATGGATGGTACTATATCGGAATGAATTGTCACTTCTGTGTAAAGACATAATAACAAACTTACAGCAAATTGACTTTAATTAAATACATTCCACCTTAAGCCGATATACTAATATCCTCCTTAACAACATCCGGGACCCACAACCAGACAAAATGTGGACTTTGAGTGACAGGCGGATTTGCCGAATCAGAAAATTTCTAAGGCGGAACTTCCGGTCCATACCGGGTTTAAATTTCTCAGAGACGGGCGGCCCGCCGCCTTTGATAAAGCCCTATACGGGCGAAACGCGTTAGGTGTAGAGATAGAGCAATGTTAAGCTCTTTTTTTAAAAATTAGGATATAGTAGTCGGTTATGTTTATTGTGGCTCACCGGCATCAATAGGTTGTCAGCGTGGTACACCACTTAGGAAACTCCTGTGAGGGAGGCTCATTAACCAATACCGTTTATATCAGTAACCTAGATTCATAATCGCTTCAGAGCTGAACAGTAATAAGTTGACGACCAATGGTTACAATACGGCTAAAACTTGTATGAGATATGCACATGGGTAACTGGGCTAATTTAGACTACCAGTATAACCAGCAATTACACAGAGTACTGTCAACTCAGATAAATAATCAAGAGATTGACTTACAATAACAGACCAACAGAATAAACTACATGTTGGTAGCCTGATACCATTTTGTGTATGAGTAAACGATAGTTACAATAGAACCTATCATACTATAGAAGTGTACTAAAGGGCAAAGAGTAACAGGGTATCAAGTTACATGTAGCGAGCTCTCTGTAGACACACGATTGCTGTCTCAATAAATTTAAATGAACTACATTACGGTTCATTTGGGGAATAGAATTTCATATTTGAAATGTTAACAGTGATTGCACTAGAGTGATACTATCTACGCACAGGGAATTCAAATTCAGCAAAATACAACTTACTATAACAATTGCTTCAGTTGCTGCATAATATTGCAAGTAGTACCATTAAAACTTAATGAAATTCAAAAATCACAACTGATGCACAACATAATACCCAAGTATTTCACACTGTGTAGTGGTATTGTTACACCACAATATTCTGATTCAATCACATCAATAAACAACAACACCACTTAACAGTGTACTGGGATCTACACAGTAATAACAACGAAAACCCCTGCTGCACAAAAAAATAAAAATTACCTCTTATGCTTAAGACCATATTACTAGTTTGACGTGGAAATACAGAATAGCTAGGGCTTCTTCAATGCACACTTAGCGATTATGATACTGAATTGAATAAGGTATATGTAAACTTGAAAGAAAAATAGCTTGATTACACTACATTCTAGTTTATTCTTAATACAAAACCGTCATAGACCAGAGGGTCAAACGCAATTAGATAAGAGGTTGTGGGATATTATAATGCAATCAAACTAAGTTACTTGACTATAACCCTACGATAAGTAAACACAAAAGAGAGTGCAAGCAAAGACAGTAGCAGCCACAACACAGCCATTGTTAAGTGGCTTATACTGATACAACAATAAAGAACTGAAGGACAATACTGGCAACTATCTTATCTCAGATACCCTAGAAATATCCCTGTATTCCAAAACAATTAGTGTTCCTCCTATTAAGACAACCAATAGAAATCCAGTAATTTATGTGTAGATTACCCTATATGTAACAGATCACCCAAAATAAATAAAAGTCTCAGAGGATGGATGATAACAATATGTATACATAAACATATTGTATCAGTATTTAACTGATTACTTATTGTACAAGACATCCGCACTACTAATCTGAGCTTAAGCAACTCCATACAGGGTATTGCTACAATAATCTACACTATATTAACTAAGCCTTATTTAATTGAACCGGTGTACCGCATAGATTTCTGTATAGATTATACTGTAATATAATTATCTGGGCTATCATACCCCAAAGGCCTATTTACACAGATTATTGCATATAATACAGTCTATACAAGACTACTTTATCCTAGGCTTTTAATCGTTTATGTTTTTCCCCCTTTTTTCCCCCTTCTCCAATTATTTTAGTCAAATAAATAAAAGTTAAGTTTTACACTCTGGAAGTAAACGCCGTATATGAGGTTAAGACAGTGAGTGCTAAAACCACATTCTTTTGTGGAAGTGACTCTATCACCTCCACTTTTTGTATGCACGGCGTCATCCTTACTTGTGGGAACCAATACCAAAGCTTTAGGACACGGATGAAGGGAGGGAGCAAATCAGGTCACCTAAATGGAAGGCACCACGGCTTGCAAAACCTTTCTCCCAAAAATAGCCTCCGAAGAAGCAAAAGTATCAAATTTGTAAAGTTCTGTGGAAGCTCATTCCCTGTAACAGATTGTCCAGGGTCAGCCACCAACGGAGTGAATCTCTGGTCTTTTGATCTACTTGAATCGTCGGAGACAAGTCTGTATAATCCCCATTCCACTGTCTGAGCATGCACAGTTGTAATGGTCTTAGATGAATTCGTGCAAAAGGAACTATGTCCATTGTTGCAACCATCAATCCTATTACTTCCATGCACTGCGCTATGGAAGGACGAGGAACAGAATGAAGTACTTGACAAGAGCTTAGAAGTTTTGATTTTCTGACCTCTGTCAGAAAAATCCTCATTTCTAAGGAATCTATTATTGTTCCCAAGAAGGGAACTCTTGTTGACGGGGACAGAGAACTTTTTTCTTTGTTCACCTTCCATCCGTGAGATCTGAGAAAGGCTAGAACGATGTCCGTATGAGCCTTTGCTTTTGACAGGGACGACGCTTGAATCAGGATGTCGTCCAAGTAAGGTACTACTGCAATGCCCCTTGGTCTTAGAACCGCTAGAAGGGACCCTAGTACCTTTGTGAAAATCCTTGGAGCAATGGCTAATCCAAATGGAAGTGCCACAAACTGGTAATGCTTGTCCAGAAAAGCGAACCTTAGGAACTGATGATGTTCCTTGTGGATAGGAATATGTAGGTACGCATCCTTTAAATCCACGGTAGTCATAAATTGATTTTCCTGGATAGTAGGTAGGATCGTTGAAATAGTTTCCATTTTGAACGATGGTACCCTGAGAAATTTGTTTAGGATCTTTAGATCCAAAATTGGTCTGAATGTTCCCTCTTTTTTGGGAACTATGAACAGATTGGAATAAAATCCCATTCCTTGTTCTCTTATTGGAACTGGATGTATCACTCCCATCTTTAACAGGTCTTCTACACAATGTAAGAATGCCTGTCTCTTTATTTGGTTTGAAGATAATTGAGACCTGTGGAACCTTCCCCTTGGGGGTAGTTCCTTGAATTCCAGGAGATAACCTTGAGAAACTATTTCTAGCGCCCAAGGATCCTGAACATCTCTTGCCCAAGCCTGAGCAAAGAGAGAAAGTCTGCCCCCCACTAGATCCGGTCCCGGATCGGGGGCTATCCCTTCATGCTGTTTTGGTAGCAGTGGTAGGCTTCTTGGCCTGCTTACCCTTGTTCCAGCCTTGCATTGGTTTCCAGGCTGGTTTGGGTTGTGAAGTATTACCCTCTTGCTTAGAGGATACAGAATTAGAGACTGGTCCGTTTCTGCGAAAGGGACGAAAATTAGGCTTATTATTAGCCTTAAAAGACCTATCCTGTGGGAGGGCGTGGCCCTTTCCCCCAGTGATGTCTGAAATAATCTCTTTCAAATCAGGTCCAAATAATGTTTTACCTTTGAAAGGAATGTTAAGCAATTTTGTCTTGGAAGACACATCCGCTGACCAAGACTTTAGCCAAAGCACTCTGCGCGCCACGACAGCAAACCCTGAATTTTTCGCCGCTAATCTAGCTAATTGCAAAGCGGCATCTAAAACAAAAGAGTTAGCCAATTTAAGTGCTTGAACTCTGTCCATAACCTCCTCATACGAAGATTCTTTACTGAGCGATTTTTCTAGTTCCTCGAACCAGAAACACGCTGCCGTAGTGACAGGAACAATGCATGAAATTGGTTGTAGAAGGTAACCTTGCTGTACAAAAATCTTTTTAAGCATACCCTCTAATTTCTTATCCATAGGATCTTTGAAAGCACAACTATCTTCTATAGGAATAGTAGTGCGTTTGTTTAGAGTAGAAACCGCCCCCTCGACCTTGGGGACTGTCTGCCATAAGTCCTTTCTGGGGTCGACTATAGGAAATAATTTCTTAAATATAGGGGGGGAACAAAAGGTATGCCGGGCCTTTCCCACTCTTTATTTACTATGTCCGCCACCCGCTTGGGTATAGGAAAAGCGTCGGGGGGCACCGGAACCTCTAGGAACTTGTCCATCTTACATAATTTCTCTGGAATGACCAAATTGTCACAATCATCCAGAGTAGATAACACCTCCTTAAGCAGTGCGCGGAGATGTTCTAATTTAAATTTAAATGTCACAACATCAGGTTCAGCTTGATGAGAAATTTTTCCTGAATCTGAAATTTCTCCATCAGACAAAACCTCCCTCATGGCCCCTTGAGATTGGTGTGAGGGTATGTCAGAACAGTTATCATCAGCGTCCTCTTGCTCTTCAGTGTTTAAAACAGAGCAATCGCGCTTTCTCTGATAAGTAGGCATTTTGGATAAAAGATTTGCTATGGAGTTATCCATTACAGCCGTTAATTGTTGCATGGTAATAAGTATTGGCGCACTAGATGTACTAGGGGCCTCCTGTGTGGGCATAACTGGTGTAGACACAGTAGGGGATGATGTAGTATCATGTTTACTCCCCTCATTTGAGGAATCATCTTGGGCAATAACATTATCTGTTGCATTACTGTCCTTACTTTGTTTGGACACTATGGCACAATTATCACATAAAATTTAAATGGGGAGACACATTGGCTTTCATACATATAGAACATAGCTTATCTGATGGTACAGACATGTTAAACAGGCTTAAACTTGTCAACAAAGCACAAAAAACGTTTTAAAATAAAACCGTTACTGTCACTTTAAATTTCAAACTGAAAACACTTTATTACTGAATATGTGAAAAAGTATGAAGGAATTGTTCAAAATTCACCAAAATTTCACCACAGTGTCTTAAAGCATTAAAAGTATTGCACACCAAATTTCAGAGCTTTAACCCTTAAATTAACGGAACCGGAGCCGTTTTTACATTTAACCCCTATACAGTCCCAGAATGAGGCTCTGTCTATAACTAGAAAGGCCCCCATCTGAAAAAGGTGTCCAACACAGTGCCTGCCGTTTTTCTAAACGTTCCCCAAGATTATAATACCAATAATTAGTTAGAATCTGCATAATATGCCTAGTAAAGCAATTGTTTTAGCCCAGAAAAATGTCTACCAGTTTTTAAGCCCTTTTTGAAGCCCTTTATTCTTTTATGTTTAACTAAGAAAATGGCTTACCGGTCCCCATGAGGGGAAATGACAGCCTTCCAGCATTACATGGTCTTGTTAGAAATATGGCTAGTCATACCTTAAGCAGAAAAGACTGCTAACTGTTTCCCCCAACTGAAGTTACTTCATCTCAACAGTCCTGTGTGGAAACAGCAATCGATTTTAGTTACTGTCTGCTAAAATCATCTTCCTCTTACAAACAGAAATCTTCATCCTTTTCTGTTTCAGAGTAAATAGTACATACCAGCACTATTTTAAAATAACAAACACTTGATAGAAGAATAAAACTACATTTAAACACCAAAAAACTCTTAACCATCTCCGTGGAGATGTTGCCTGTGCAACGGCAAAGAGAATGACTGGGGTGGGCGGAGCCTAGGATGGATCATGTGACCAGCTTTGCTGGGACTCTTTGCCATTTCCTGTTGGGGAAGAGAATATCCCACAAGTAAGGATGACGCCGTGGACCGGACACACCAATGTTGGAGAAAATAAACTATTAAAATTATCTATCTAAGCCGGCAAGGGACACAAGATCAGATTCCAAATGATATTGTGCAAAGGAAAGGCTTTGAGCCGTTCAGCTCCAACTCCTTTGCGCAATATGGATGTGGGAGACATTGAGCAAATGAGCTGTAGAGAGACTGCCACCCAGTGATGTGCTTCAGGGGCTTAAGTCTCTATAGTCTCTATAGCAGCCCATATTGCTCAATAAACTCTTAGAGGCTATGTGTATTAGCAGCCTCAGCACTGTCAACAGGAGCACAGCTAATAGCACGCGGCAGCTCCGCTTTCAGGTCTAGGGCTGGGGGCCGGGTGGGAAAGAGTGAGACAGCAGCAGTGAGGAGTCACATGTGGGATAGTGATGTGAAGTTCGGTTCATCCTGATGAATCGGTTCATTTCGGATGGTTCGATTAACTGAACCGGTTCATGAACCGATTCATCAGTTCACCTACTGATCACGTGATGCGCTTGAGAGCCAGAGCAGAAGAATCGCAGATTCAGTACAGACGCAGCGATTCTGAATCACTTAGAATGAGTCCTGAGTCACTGTGTCTGCTCTCTGCTGCTAGTTGCTCCTGAATCAAATCAATCATGGACTCCTCCTTATGTGAATCCAGCACTACCAGCTTGTAGTTTATTTGAGAACATTTTACAAATTGTATACAATTTGCTTCCTTTCCTTATGAATAAAAAAAAGAAAGCAATCTACTGTGGTTCTTTATTTTAGAATATGTAGTAGCCCTAATTAAGTAACAAGACAGCATTATGTTTAAAAAAAAAAAAGTTTAACGTACATTGTGGTTTTCCACACACTTCATTAAAAAAGCAATTGTGGGGAAATATGGGTAGCTAACAAATAAAATGCTATTTATTATGAAAGTGTAACACAATACAGAAATGGCATATTACTCTTTGAATCAGTTAACTGTTAACAGACAGATTCATTGCAAACAAGTTAGCTAGCAGTACACTGATTCAACAACACTGGTAATATAATCCTAGAGTGAGATTCTGCTGTGCGATTCTTTGCAAAGGAGGAGTTAGCAGAAGCAGAACTCACTCTAGGATCGTATTACCAGTGCTGCTGCAGACTCAGGAAGTGAACTGTTTGCAAACGAATCAGTTCAGTCTGGTGAACTGATTCACACAGTTCACTGAAAAGTGAGAAGGAGTCAACTGTCGGACATTCAGTATGAGCGGAGGAGGAGTGCAGTGAAGAACTGAAGTTCTCTGTCTCAGTGACAACTGCCGAGCCGTTACCGGCCATAAACTAGTCACTAGTAGTGAGTGACGAGCCTAATAACAAGCTGTCCACGACAACTCAGTGTTGCTGTTGTGTGTGTTGAAACAGCTGAGCTGACAGTCACACTGATACCAGCTACGAATAGAGTGTTAGGTAGGTGGTGATTATTAAAATTGCATTGTTTTGTTTGTATACTATTTGTTCTTCTAGTATACACTCACACACGGCTTAGTTAGCGCCTAAAATGCTGCCTGCCCTTAGTGCCTTATAATAACAAATGCAGAGTGCAGACTCAATGATCAGATGATGCTTAACACAAATATATTTTGCAGCATGGATTAAGGCAGAAAACTAAACAAAAAAATTAAAGCCTGTAAATAAATATTTTAAATAGCTTTCTTCCCACAGATCACTTCCATGTCATATTTAACTTTTCAGTACAATTAATACCAGAGTATATTCCACACAGACATTGGCAACATGTAGGTTTAGTTTGTACGTAATATGAAGTATGGGGTGTGCATGGTTCTACAATCATGTTTTATTCCCTAAAATTTAGTTCTTGTACTTTAAAAGGCATTATAAGAATTTGATGTCATACGTGTAAGGTTATTAAAGGAGCATAGAGTAGAATCTTGGTTTAGAAAAGCTCCATAACTGTAAATACAGGCTATGGGTACTGGGTGCCTACTGCCTATATGAGCTATAAAATGTAAAGATTATAGAGGCAATAGGCACCCAGTACACTCACTGACAGTCTGTCTGACACCCATAGCCTGAGCCTCTTTGTTAATAATACTGATTGCATTGCAATCATTGTTGGGTTTGCTTTGATGTTGTCTAGGCCTAGGGTCTAAGTTAATTATTGGTGTTTTTTACACTACACCACCAGAGTTGGGCTATGTTGGGCAGCCGGCATTGCAAAATCTGCAAATACATGTTGCATTGTGCAAACTGCAAAGCTTAAGTTAACCCATCTGCTATTGAGAAAAGAAAGGCCAGAGCAATGTGTGCACGCCTGCCATGCCAACCTGTGCAAAATCAAATATATAATGTTGTATAAAAAGATTGTAGCAGGTGCAAATACAATCAATTCAAGACTGATGCCTAGTGCAGTTTGCACTGCTAGGCTATGTACCTGGATGATTCCTACTAGTACCATAACTGGGTTAATAAATAGTTGAATAACAACACATTATATATATAAAAAAGCCTGTCGTAACTTTCTTATTTTTTTTTCTTTAGGTAAAATTGAATTGCTCAGTGATGTCTCTGCAAGACTTGCAGAGACATCACTGATCAATTACATTGTAGCAAAACGTGCTCGTGCGCGATCTCCCCATAGGAAACAATGGGGCTGAGCTGGCTGAAAAAAAAACTAACACCTGCAAAAAAGCAGCCCCATTGTTTCCTATGGGGAAACACTTTCTAAGTCTACACCTAACACCCTAGCATGAACCCCGAGTCTAAACACCCCTAACCTTACACTTATTAACCCCTAATCTGCCGCCCCCAACATCTGCATTATATTAACCTTTAATCTGCCGCTCCGGACAGCGCAGCCACCTACATTATACCTATGAACCCCTAATCTACTGCCCCTAACATCGCCGACACCTACATTATAGTTATTAACCCCTAATCTGCCCCCCCCAACCTACCTACAATTATTAACCCCTAATCTGCCGACCGGACATCGCCGCCACTATAATAAATGTATTAACCACTAAACCGCCGCACTCCCGCCTCGCAAACACTATAATAAATTTTATTAACCCCTAATCTGCCGTCCCTAACATCGCCGCCACCTACCTACAATTATTAACCCTTAATCTGCCGCCCCCAACGTCGCCGCTACTATATTAAATCTATTAACCCCTAAACCTAAGTCTAACCCTAACACCCCCCTAACTTAAATCTATTTTTAATAAATCTAAATAAAATTACTATAATTAAATAAATTAATCCTATTTAAAAATAAATACTTACCTATAAAATAAACCATGATAGCTACAATATAACTAATAGTTACATTGTAGCTATTTTAGGATTTATATTTATTTTACAGGCAACTTTGTATTTATTTTAACTAGGTACAATAGCTATTAAATAGTTAATAACTATTTAATAGCTACCTAGTTAAAATAATTACAAAATTACCTGTAAAATAAATCCTAACCTAAGTTACAAATACACCTAACACTACACAATCAATAAATTAATTAAATAAACGAACTACAATTATCTAAAATAAAATAAAATTAAATAAACTAAACTATAGTACAAAAACAAACACTTAATTACAAAAAATAAAAAAATATTACAAGAAGTTTAATCTAATTACACCTAATTTAATCCCCCTAATAAAATAAAAAAAGCCCCCTAAAATAATAAAAATTCCCTATCCTAAACTAAATTACAAATAGCCCTTAAAAGGGCTTTTTGCGGGGCATTGCCCCAAAGTAATCAGCTCTTTTACCTGTAAAAAGAAATACAATACCCCCCAATATTACAACCCACCACCCACACACCCCTACTCTAAAACCCACCAGATCCCCCCTTAAAAAAACCTAACATTACCCCATTGAAGATCACCCTACCTTGAGCCGTCTTCACCCAGCTGGGCACAACTCTTCATCCGATCCGGCCAGAAGTGGTCCTCCAAGTGGCAGAAGTCTTCATCCAAGCAGCATCTTCTATCTTCAATCAACCGGAGCGGAGCGGGTTCATCTTCAATCGAGCCGACGCGGAGTCATCCTCTTCTTCCAATGTCCTAACACTGAATGAAGGTTCCTTTAAATGACGTAATCCAAGATGGCGTCCCTCGAATTCAGATTGGCTGATAGGATTCTATCAGCCAATCGGAATTAAGGTAGAAAAAATCTGATTGGTTGATTTAATCAGCCAATCAGATTGAAGTTCAATCCGATTGGCTGATTGGATCAGCCAATAGAATGCGAGGTCGATTCTATTGGCTGATCCAATTCAGGTGCAGAGGTGACTGAAGTTTAACAAAAAATAAATAATAATTACCTGTCTTAGAAATGACAGGGTGGGCCGTGGAGTCGTCATATCGTAAAAGAAATAAATTTATCAGGTAAGCATAAATTTCCTTTTCTTTTACAAGATATGACAAGTCCACGGATTTCATCCTTACTTATGGGATACAATACCAAAGCTATAGGACACGGATGAAAATGAGGAACAAGACAGGAACCAAAACGGAAGGCACCACTGCTTGAAGAACCTTTCTCCCAAAAACAGCCTTGGACGAGGCAAAAGTATCAAATTTGGAACATTTGGAAAAAGTGTGAAGAGACAACCAAGGTGCAGCCTTGCAAATCTGTTCAACAGAAGCATCATTTTTAAATGCCCATGAGGAAGCCACAGCCCTAGTAGAATGAGCCGTAATTCTTTCAGGAGGCTGCTGTCTAGCAGTCTCATATGCAAAACGGATGATACTCTTCAGCCAAAAAGAAAGAGAGGTAGCCGTAGCTTTCTGGCCCCTACGTCTTCCAGAAAAAACAACAAATAATGAAGATGATTGACGAAAGTCTTTAATCGCCTGCAAGTAAAACTTCAGGGCACGGACCACGTCCAAGTTATGTAACAGACGCTCCTTTTTAGAAGAAGGATTAGGACACAAGGAAGGAACAACAATTCCAGATTAATATTCTTATTAGAAACAACCTTAGGAAGGAAACCAGGTTTGGTACGTAACACCACCTTATCAGAATGGAAAATAAGATAAGGAGAATCACATTCTAAAGCTGAAAGCTCAGAAACTCTGCGAGCAGAAGAAATAGCAACCAAAAATAAAACTTTCCAAGATAATAACTTAATATCTATGGAATGCATGGGTTCAAATGGAACTCCTTGAAGAACCTTAAGAACTAAATTCAAAGGTGGAGCAATTGGTCTAAACACAGGCTTGATTCTAGTCAGAGCCTGACAAAAAGATTGAACGTCTGGAACATCTGCCAGGCACTTGTGTAGCACAATAGACAAAGCAGAGATCTGTCCCTTTAAGGAACTTGCTGACAACCCTTTCTCGAATCCTTCTTGGAGAAAAGATAAAATCCTGGGAATCCTAACCCTACTCCATGAGTAGCCCTTGGATTTGCACCAATAAAGATATTTACGCCATATCTTATGGTAAATCTTCCTGGACACAGGCTTACGTACCGGAATCAAGGTATCAATGACCGAATCAGAGAACCCTCGCTTAGATAAAATCAAGCGTTCAATCTCCAAGCAGTCAGCTGCAGAGAAACTAGATTCGGATGATGGAAGGGTCCCTGAATGAGAAGGTCCTGCCTCAATGGAAGCTTCCATGGTGGCAGAGAGGTCATGTCCACCAGATCGGCATACCAAGTCCTGCAAGGCCACGCAGGAGCGATGAGAATCACCGAAGCCTTCTCCTGTTTGATCCGAGCAATCACCCGGGGAAGGAGAGCAAACGGTGTAAACACATAAGCTAGGTTGAGCGACCAAGGCACTGCCAAGGCATCTATCAGTTCGGCCTGAGGATCCCTGCACCTGGATCCGTATCTCGGGAGCTTGGCATTCTGATGAGATGCCATAAGATCCAGCTCCGGTCTGCCCCATCTGAGAATCAGAGTGGCAAAGACCTCCGGATGGAGTTCCCATTCCCCCAGATGAAACGTCTGTCTGCTCAAAAAATCTGCTTCCCAGTTGTCCACTCCTGGAATGTAGATTGCTGACAGATAACTAAAGTGAGTCTCTGACCACCGAATTATCTTGGATACTTCTGTCATCGTTAAGGAACTCCTTGTTCCTCCCTGATGGTTGATGTAAGCCACAGTCGTGATGCTGTCCGACTGAAAACAGATACATTTTGCCGAAGCCAACTGAGGCCAAGCCTGAAGCGCATTGAATATTGCTCTCAATTCCAGAATATTGATTGGAAGTAGAGACTCCGACCGAGTCCACACACCCTGAGCCTTCAGGGAATTCCAGACTGCACCCCAACCTAGCAGACTGGCGTCTGTTGTCACTATCACCCATAAGGGTCTGCGGAAGCACGTCCCTTGGGACAGATGATCTGGTGACAACCACCAAAGGAGTCTCTTGTCTCCTGATCCAGGAGACAAATTTGCATAATATCCATTCCACTGCCTGAGCATGCTCAGTTGTAGCGGTCTGAGATGAAAATGAGCAAACGGTATGATGTCCATTGTCGCCACCATCAATCCAATTACCTCCATGCACTGAGCCACTGATGGCCGAGGATTGGACTGAAGGGCTCGGCATGTATTTAGAATCTGTCAAGAAAATGTTTATGGATATAGAATCTATTAGAGTTCCCAGGAAAGGAACCCTTGTCTGTGGAATTAGGGAACTCTTTTCTAGATTCACCTTCCACCCGTGAGTCCTTAGAAAGGACAGAACCATGTCTGTATGAGATTTTGTCAGTTGATAAGACGCCTGGATTAGAATATTGTCCAGATAAGACGCAAATGCAATGCCCCGCGGTCTGAGAACCGCCAGTAGAGACCCTAGAACCTTCGTGAAGATCCTGGGTTCTGTGGCCAGCCCGAAAGGAAGAGCTACGAACTGAAAATGTTTGTCCAGGAAGGCAAACCTTAGAAACTGGTGATAATCTTTGTGGATAGGAATGTGAAGCTTTAAATCCACGGTAGTCATATATTGACCCTCCTGGAACATTGGAAGAATTGTCTGAATAGTCTCCATCTTGAAGGATGGAACTCTGAGAAATTTGTTTAGACTCTTGAGATCTAAAATGGAACGAAAAGATTTGAGTAAAACCCCCGCCCCTGTTCCTGTATTGGAATGGGACAAATTACTCCCATAGTGGAGAGGTCTTTTACACAACGTAAGAACGCCTCTATTTTTATCTGGTCTATATATAATCGTGAAAGAAGAAACCTCCCCCTTGGGAGGGAATTTTTGAACTCCAGTTGATACCCTTGGGACACGATTTCCAGTGTCCAGGGATCTTGAACGTCTCTTATCCAAGCCTGGACAAAGAGAGAATGTTTGCCCCCTACTAGATCCAGTCCCGGATCGGGGGCCGCCCTTTCATGCTGTTTTGGGAGCAGCAGCAGGCTTCTTGGGTTGTTTACCCTTGTTGGGTCTCTAGATGGACTTGGCTTGTGCAAAATTCCCTTTCTGTTTAGCGGAAGAAGAGGGGACTTCCTTGAAATTTCGAAAGGAACGAAAATTATTCTATTTACCCCTTTGTTTAGCTGCTCTATCCTGAGGTAGGAGATGACCCTTACCTCCCATAATGTCAGAAATGATTTCTTTCAAGTCAGGCCTGAACAGGGTCTTTCCTTTGAAATGAATAGCCAAAAGCTTTGATTTAGAGGACACATCCGCAGACCAAGATTTTAACCATAAAGCTCTATGTGCTAAAATGACAAATCCTGCATTCTTAGCCGCCAGCTTGGCGATCTGAAAGGCGGCATCCATAATAGATAGAATTTCCTCTAAAGGAGTCTCGGTCTTAAGAGACTCTTCTAAGGCGTCAAACCAAAAGGCAGCTTATAGAGAGACACAGTCCTTTCTGAGGTACCAAGTGTCACAGAAAATAAAGACTGCACATACCAACATGTTGAGTAACAACATGACTCGTCCCACACTGCAAGAGGTCATTCATCTCCTCCAGGAATCTGTGTGAACAAACTGGGTCTTAGATAAAACTTGCAAGACGGACGTAATCTGCACAGACCTTATAGCTGTACCCCAAGTAAAATAGTACAC
Source organism: Bombina bombina (assembly GCF_027579735.1). NCBI lineage: Eukaryota > Metazoa > Chordata > Amphibia > Anura > Bombinatoridae > Bombina > Bombina bombina. The sequence goes on from NC_069509.1 coordinate 36,471,238, forward strand.
ACTGGCACCATTTGAAAATAATAAACTCTTGATTGAATAATCTAAACTAACACCTCACTTTACCTCTTCCTATCACTAACACAGGCAAAGAGAATGACTGGGAAGGGAGGAGCTATATATAAAGCTCTTTTGTGGTGCTCTTTGCTTCCTCCTGCTGACCAGGAGGCGTAATCCCATAAGTAAGGATGAAATCTGTGGACTCGTCATATCTTGTAAAAAGAAAGGGGGAGAGCAAAAGAGGGGAGAAAGAGGGGTGCATTGCTGTACTGCAAAAAATGGCCCGTGTACACGGCTTTAGGACTAGTTTATTATATTGAAATATTTGAATTTGGTGGTTTTTCAGCATTTTGATGTTTGACCAAATTATTCTTATACGGAAATAAGCTATCTATATATCTGGAGTCTAAGCTTATTTGGGTCTTTCAGGATTCTTATCTATGGGGATATCAGTGTTAATATATTTTTTGTTCATTACCAATGCTCTACATTTTCCTGTTTGGGAATTTATCATGTCTGAGGAATTTTAGTATTCCAGTGATAATCTCATTTCTTATGATGTAGTTATTACATTCAAAATAATGATATATAATTCTGCACATAGTGCATAATTATATAGCATTATCTTAGTGGCACCTTTATACATCTAAAGCATTTCCTGTTTTTTTTTTATCCCAAAGTTGAACTCCGCTCAAGCGGGTCTTATTTTTCAAATGCACTTTGTGGGTGATCTGGTAGTAGAAGTGTGCTGCATTCACTTAAAATTGCACGATTGTGCATGCTGTGACTAGACAGCGCACGCCCACAAAGCACATTTAATAAAAATTTAAAAAAAAAGACCCGCTCAGTATATTGAGCAGAGTCCAACTTTGGAATAAAAAAAATAATCAGGAAATGCTTTAAATGTATAAAGGTGCCGCTAAGACTATGCACAGAATTATATAACATTTTGTATTTTTACTGTCCCTTTAATGTCTGGAGGGCTTTCCTCTATTGGTATGGAAGTGAGGATTCCATTTAAACCTGGAGAAAGGTCTACTACTTGCTGGTTCTTTTAAGGGTCAGCTTTAGCACTTTTATTCCTGTTTCATAAAGAGTTTGTTTACCAGTTCAGGAGTCTGGCTATTGCAAGACTTGTTTTCAAACCTGTTGCTCCTTCATGGAGCCTTAACCTTGTTCTTAAGAGTTCATCAGGCCTCCGTATTCTGTTGATATCTAGTTGCTCACTTGGTAAGTGATTTTTTTTTTAAACCATTTTTCTTTGCACACAGAATGTCAGTTATCTGCTCTCCTATGTGACCCTCCTTATTTAATGTTCCATTCAGGCAGTAATTAGGCCAAAATCTGGGATTTTTAACTGGTAGTTACTACAAACAGGAAATTGTGCTTCTGTCTCCTTGTTCCAATCTGTTTCATCTGATGTGGTCAGTGTTGACCTTACTTTACGCATCTTCCTGGTTTATCCTGTTTTTTTGGGTAGACACATGGGCAGAGAGCCTCAGCAGTAACTTCCTTCTGACTGCGAAACCTGATTGGAATTTGACAAGCAGTCTCAAATATAGACACTTTCTACCCATATTTTTCTTTTTGGGCCTTCAAGAATGAGGCTTGTCTCACAGATTAGCACAACTACTATAGGGTCTTGCTTAAACACTTTCACTAAATTCTTCAGATTTGTTTGCCTTAAGTCAATGGTACCTATTGTTTAAGTCTGCCTTCCCCCCTCCCTAACATACGTGTACTCCAGCTTGGGTATTTCCCATAGGTTATGAATGTTTTCTTAGACCCTCAGTGCTTACCTGATAAATGAATTTCCTTCTTGGCAGTGAAGATCCACTAACCCACCCTGATTTGTTGTAGTGACGTCAGTGTTAGAACCACTATATCCCTTTACTTTTCCTTATCCTCTTGAACTACTGGAGGGGGTAGGGGAAGTTGGAGGGCTAATTCAATGTTCTGTGTAGGGTGTCTGCCACCTAATGGTGGCCAGGAGGAATATTTCCCATAGGTTATGAATTTTCTCTTTGACCCTTACTGCCAAGAAGGAAATCAGGTAAGCATAAATTCACTATTATATTATCATTTTTACATCCGATTACCTTGCACCTAAGTCTCTGCAGACTACCCCCTTATTTCAGAGTTTTGACAGACTTGCATTTAGTCCTTCTCATAAGTAACCACACAGGGGTGAGCAATTTTATCTATATGGCACACATGAACCCTCTAGCTGTGAAAAAAATGGCAAATGCATTCAGATAAAAGGTGGACTTCAAGGGCTTAGAAATTAGACTTCAACTAATACCAACTGAACTATCTGAATCATTAAGCTTTAATTTTGACTAGACTGACCCTTTAAAGGCTCCTCAAATCGCTTCCAATTGGCTCCAATTTTTTCTGCACTTAGTGAATATTTTGCAGCATTAAAATGGCTCTCCACTATCTCCAAACAAAATATGTTTAAAGTATAGCAAAAGTAAAAAACAGCCAAGACTGGCACGTTTTGCGCTGCCTAGTGGCACAAGACGTGTCACTTGTCTTCCTCTATTATGTACCATGTCCATTATTTTTAACTTTTGGCATCATTAAATTATTTTTTATTGTTGCACCACACTGAGTAGTGTGTATTTTCTTCGACTTCTGTGGGATACAGCGGTTTGATCTGCCGCAAGCTACAGCACTCTGGGCATTCCTGAGGTATCCGGTGACTGATTCACTTACGGTATTCAGCTGTGCATGCCGTGGAAATGTAGGTTTAAAGGGACAGTCTACACCAGAATTATCGTTTTAAAAAGATAGATAATCCCTTTTTTACCCATTCCCTAAGTTTGCATAACTAACAGTTGTACTTATATATTTTTTACCTCTGATTATCTTGCATCTAAGCCTCTGCATACTCCCTTTTTTCCAGTTCTTTTGATAGACTTGCAGTTTAGCCGATCAGTGATGGCTCCCAGGTAACTTCACGTGCATGAGCACAGTGTTATCTATATGAAAAACATGAGCCAACACCCTCTAGTGCTGAAAAACCTGTTAAAATGCATTTTTAAGAGGCGGCCTTCAAGGTCTAAGAAATTAGCATATGAACCTCCTAGGTTAAGCTTTCAACTAATACCAAAAGAACAAAGAAAATTGGTGAAAAGTAAATTGGAAAATTACATGCCCTATCTGAATCATGAAAGTTTTTTTGGACTAGTCTGTCCCTTGAAGGTTTACCTGCTTTTGCTAGTTTTCCCTTGTTTTGTTTTATGGTTTTAAGTTTCCCTTGGCTGTACACTTTCCTGTATTGGTGCACTCTGGACTTAAAAGGACACTGAACCCAAATTTTCTTTTGTGATTCAGATAGAGCATGCAATTTTAAGCAACTTTTTCTAATTTACTCCTATTATCAAATATTCTTCATTCTCTTGGTATTTTTTTGAAATGCAAGTTTAGTTGATGCCAGCCCATTTTGGTGAACAACCTGGGATAATAAAGTGCTGTCCAGGCCACTGAACCAAAAAACGTAGATGCCTTTCAATTAAGGATAGCAAGAGAATAGGAGTAAATTAGCAACTTGCTTAAAATGTCATGCTCTATCTGAATCGTGAAAGAAAATTTGGGTTCAGTGTCCTTTTAAGGGAATTACTACTAATACCATTAGCTGATCTCTGCTGCTCCATCTAAATGCCTCTATTCATTGGCCACAAAGTTCTGTTTTATTTTAATTGCTCTGTTCTCCTTAATATGGTCTATATACTTTAAAAAGCTATCAGAGCAGTAAAATGAAAGTATATAAGCAATAGATTGTACTAAATAAAATCTAGACCACCACTACCCAGAAGCTAAAATGATCAGAATTTGTGGAGCCTTATTTGCATACTGCAACGCTTCTCCAGTGAAGTCTCATTTACCCCCTCACTGCACAATGGATTATGGAAACTGAACAATGTTCTCCCCAGGACCTATTTAATATGCATACCACCTGGCTGATTTTATTGGTTGTCCAGCTAAAAAAAAATTAAACAAATTTCCCCAATAACAGAAAATGTTAAACCATTTTATCATAAGCAAATTGTGTAACATTTATAAATGAGTTCTAATATTCACTGCCCCCACCCAGCTGGAACAATTCTGTGGAAAACACTGCTAAAGCTCTAGCAAGCCATGGGAATTCCAAAATGCAAGAAGCAATTCAAAGTGTTACAACGTTATATTTTCAGAAACTTTATTTCAAAATTTAAAAACAAATACTCCGAACACTATTACCTTTGAAAAACATGATGCTAGAGGACAATTACAAAGTGTGTAATATATATGCATTGGTTGTCACTATATATTTTAATAGAGAATAGTCTGCTTAAACTATTAGAATGGTGGCAGTAACTTAATTTACTATGCAAGCAAGAGAGCCATCTGATTTGAAAAGTCCAAGCAGAATTCAATAACTGAAATGCATGGTTTACCAACAGCCTCACATCTTTCCAGTCCACATTTTAAAAATTCAAGTTTGACTACACAGGAAATGTTTAGCATCAAAGAAGTTTCACAACTACAATTATCTGCAATTAGGGCAGAGCTGAAAGACTGAAGCATGAGACAGGGGAGAAATATCACTGAAATAGATTTTAAATCAATGGCTGCCCAACATTAGTTGTGGACAAGACGCAGGGGATCCACATTTCTCCCAGAATCATGCAAGAATGGGGAGAGGTATGGATAAAGCTTCTCTGTAAAGGTGGCATTGAAAGTGTAAATGGAGGTCATGTTATCTGCGTTGTAGAATGAGATCTGACCTCCCTCATAATCTACATAAACACCAATTCTCTTGGGCTTTGTGGCCAACTCCAGAGACTTTGATGGAGATTCCAGGGCCTTGTAGGCATTGCCATTCCTTAGCCAGATTGCCCAGTAGCCATTCTTGGGGTTGAGCTTGATCTTTCCCTTGCGATTACTAGATTCGCTGGCCATGCCAACATCCCAGGCAGTCTTGTCGCCGACTTCCACTTCCCAGTAGTGACGCCCTGAATCAAAGCCTTTAGAACCCAGAACAAGAATACACTGGCTGAAACGTTTTGGGTTGTCAGGGAGCGGGAGCTTGGCATCTCCGTACTTAACACTGGTCAGCCCATCAGACAGAAGCAAGTTAGGGTGAGCAGTGCTTGGATCTAGCATCATTGGAGACAGGTCTGTGGATAAAGACAACATGAGTAGGTAAAAACTGCATAAAACAAAAAAACACACTACAAGACTGAAAAGAATTAAATGTGTGAATTCAGAGGTTTTGGATACCTCCAAATGCAGAAAAGGCATAACTGTGCCGGTCAACTACTTTTGGAGCCAAAACAACTCTTGGGAAATGGCAACATTAAAATCTGTGCAAATCTAGATTTAAAGTGTGCCGCTGTTTCAAAATTATTTTGACTCAGAAAATACCCAACCGACAGGCCCTTCCACATTTGGAGGTGTCCAAAACCTCCAAACGCCCATGTCTAGTATTAAGTCACTTACACGGGACAATAAGAGATTTCATCTCCTTCCATAAAATGTATTGGATGGGTCCTTTAAATGTTCCCTGACACAGGTCCTTGGAAAGCAAGGTATTACCAGAAGATATAACCTCATTCTGCTGCTCCTGACACCTAGACAAAAAATAAATAAAATTTAATACAGCACAGTAAAATTCCAAGGTCAAATATAATAAAAAAAATAAAAAACTATTTAGAAACTAGAGTGGGGGTACCATTGCTTTTCCAGTTTTAAAGGGAAATAAAAAAGCCCTACTAGCAGTTAGTAAATTGCATTTTACAGATAGCTCTTTTCCTGCTAGTAAAGTAAGACTAGCTTTAAAGTATTAACTACTGATTACCAATATGTTTCATTTAGTGTACAAATGAAGCTACTGCTAGTTAAGTTTGAATCTAGGGAAACTGAGGTTGCATAGAATAGAACAAGTACTGATATCTGATCCTTGCGTTTCTTGTATTTTCAATGACTCTTAAAATGAAAAGTAAATTAGAAGAGCCCTTATGTAGGTTATCTAGCTGCAACATTCTAATGTACAACATGGTGCCAGTAAAAGGTTTACATTATACTTACTTGTCAATAAAAGACTTTATGTCCTGAAAGAAACAAAAAAAAAAACAGTTAAAATGCAGACCACAATATTACTTCACATTTTCATACAGTATTAACACTTATTCAGTGCTTCAAATCTTAGCGTACAACATTACAATTGACTAAAACCAACCCTTGCACTAAAAGAACTCAGCACACTCACTGTAAGGAAGGAGATGGCGTCCTTGTCATTCACTCGGTCCTCAGCCACAGAGATTGTCTGCTTAATGTTGTCTCGTTTTTCCTGCATCTTGACCAAGTTCTGCTCCATTTCCTTCAGCAAACTATCTCCCTGTTCCTTCAGCTGCTCTAACAGCTTCTCCTCACGAAGCTTCAGGAACTTGTGTATCTTTTCAATCTCTGATACTACGTGCCGCTTATACTCCAACACATTGGTCTTAAAAACAAAAAACAGAATACCCACAATAAGCAACAGTGAATCACATGAGTAACAGATAATTAGAATCCTTGCTGATCATTTATGATTTTTGGACTTAGTAAAGTCACTTACCTTGTGCTGATCTATCTTTTCATTCTGTTGGCTAGTTAGCTGCTCAATCACTTTTAGAGAAGCTTCCATTGGGGATACAATAGCTGTAAGCTCTTCCTGTAGAGAAGGTGTTAACCTCAAGTTATTATAATGTAATAGCACTTTGAATTTTTAAGTTAAGTTGATTTATTTTTTAAAGAATTTCAAAATTTACTTCAAATTTGAAAGTCCTTTGTTTAAACATGAAAGTTTCTCTTTCAAGATTAAGAATGCCATTTTAAACAACTGTCCAATTTACTGCTAGTCACATGTTCTCTTGGTATCTTGTTGAAAAGCAGGACAGTAACTCCGTAACGTGCTACTATATGGCAGCAGTTTGGCAAGAGCACTAAATGGCAGCACTTATTCCTGCCAGATAGTGCTCCAGACATGTACACACTACCTACCTAGGAAACGCCAAAGAAAAGAACAAAGCAAATTTGAAGAACAGATGTAAACTGGAAATGTATGCATTATCTGAATCAAGAAAAATTTTGATATTCAGGTCCCTTTAAAATGGATGTGAAACAAAATTTGTTATGATTCAGATAGTTATAACAACTTCCCAATTTACTTCTATTAACTACTTTGATCCTGCTGTATAATTTATTTAAAAAAGCAATGCACTATGAACATGTTAGGTAAGGCAATGACAAGAGGCACATATGAGCAGCAGCTAACTCAGTAGTGCTTTGCTGCTCATGGGCCTATTATATTCAACAAGGGATAGCAAGAGAAAACGATACTAGGGGGAAATTTTTTTTTTTTTTTAAATTGCATGCACTGAATAAAGGGGAGAAGGAAAAAAGTGTTTCATATCCCTTTAACGTGACAACCATTAGAAAATCAGTAACCGGGGCAAAAATACATATAATACATACATTTTATAGCTAGAGCATTCAATTTTAAGAAACTTTCTAATTTACTCCCATCAATTTGTATTTATTCTCTTGCTATCTTTATCTAAAAAGCAGGAATTTAACTTGAGAACCAGCACATTTTAGGTTCAGCACACCAGGTAGTGCTTGCTTATTGGGTGCTGACATTTATCCACCAATAAGCAAGCATAACCCAGGTTCTGAACCAAAAATGGGTCAGCTCTTATGCTTTAATAGATAGCAAGAGAACAAAGAAAAAAAAAGAGAAAATTAGAAAGTTGATTAAAAGTAGGTTCTCAATCTTTTAAGAAAGATTTTGGGGTTAGTGTGCCTTTAAGTGATAAAAAGCGGCTGGGGGGGGGCATTTGGACTTACCCTGTATACACCCACTGCATCAAATATGGGCAGGAAGTTATGGTTGACATGTTTAAGAGAATCACGACAAATGACACAGCCAAGGATACCATCATCTTTGCAGTACAGCTTCAGTCTCTCATCATGGACAGGGCAGTTCTCCATTGAACGTGCCTTCCCTATTGGAGTAGTAGAGGCACTGGGACTGGCAGCCTTTTTAACCAAGTTTGCTAGGGCCCGGTTGGTGGTGTATTTGTTCTCAGAGAGAGTTTCATTACAGTCTGGACATGTGAATGAATCCTTGCCCTGCCAGGCCTTGTCGATGCAATTTCGGCAGAAGTTATGACCACACTCCACCATTACAGGATCTTTGAAAAGATCAAGACACACAAGGCAGGTCATTTCTTCAGCAAAAACACCAACCTTTAATTTCTGTAAGAGAGGGAGAAAAAAAAAAAAAAAAGTTATTCCCCTAAGCAAATTGATAACCAGAGGATGAAAACTATAACCAATGTACCATAAAGCATTGGCGATACCACAGCAACAGTATGTAAAACTAGATTTATATAACCTGCAAAACATTTGCTATGCATTAAGCCTATAGTTTATCAACATCTTACCTTGTGGTACATTTTACCTAATACACTACAATAGCCAAAGCTTGAGGTTTCCACTAGTGCTGGACATGTAAGAAATTGCAGCAGACAAGCAAAAAATTTGAGTTCTGTATCTTTAAAAGAAAGTCTAATAAAGAACCCTTTCATGATTAAGATGGGTATGTAATTTTAAACAACTTTCCAATTTTCTTCTCTTGGTATTTTGTTGAAAGCTAAACCTAGGTAGGCTCATATGCCAATTTCTAAGCGCTTGTAGGCCGTCTCTGCATTTGACAGTTTTTCCAAAGCTAGAAGACGTTAGTTCATGTGTCAGATAAGATTGTGCTCTCGTCCGTGTAGTTACTTATGAAAGGACACTGATTGGCTAAAATACAAGCCTGTGAAAAGAACCGAAATAAGGGGGCAGTCTGCAGAGGCTTGGACACAAGGTAATAAGTATATTAATATAACCCTGTTTGTTATGCAAAACTGAAGAATGGGTGATTATCTTTTTAAACAGAATTATGGAGTAGACAGTCCCTTTAATAAATGGACTAGTGACTTTTTCCCTCTGGGTTAGTAGCTTCTTACCCCTTTACTAGAAAACTAGTGATATTTTTCCACCCCTGAAAATAATGAATTTGGAATTCACTTTGTTTAATGAGATTTGGCACATTAGACCGTGTTGGAGGTTTTACTTCATAATAAAATGCACTAGTGACTGGAAAACGACAAATTCTTTTAAACGTAATTGCTTATGTTCAAAACTATATTGCAAGTTTATCCATGGAAGGTATGAAAGTGGCAATCTAAGCTGGATCACTAACAAGAATTAAGTGCCACTCCATACATACAATCTATATGCAAGCAACTCTTCAGACTAGTTTTCAGTACTTAAGCTATGTCTTATAGCTTAAAAAGCATTTATTTATTCTTAATGAAGTTGAGAATTAAGACAAATGCTCACAATAAACCTAATTATAAATATTCATAATTGGCTCAAACCAAGTATTGTAATAAAAAAAAAATTAAAAGCAAAGGATTTTAACTATTAGGATGGATGTCCGAATGAAGCCTGCAGCATTAAAGATATTAACACTGGGAGCTTTGCATGCAGAATGTTTGATTCACATCTGCATCAGTTTTCTGACCTAAGAATCAGCCTTCCATTTTGGGAAAATGAATTCAGTTTGTTTTCTATTACGTTTCAAAATGTAGGGATAGTTAAAACTCCATTCGTAGGTAGAAGACAGAAAACATTCTTTATATAAAAAGGAGGGGGAAAAAAGTTAAAATACAGAACACGCATGATGCCAGTCAAAAAAATTTAGGTTTTGAAGTTAAGATAACCCACAGAAGTGGCACAAGAAGTTCCTTCAGTTCATTGACAATTTAAGGGGGAAAAGCCTTCAAGATTGTGATGCATCTTTGGAGCTCCTTGCCGTTTACAAAATTCACAATATTCAATCTTAAAACTCTCAAAACTTAATGAAAAAAGAAAATTTTAGTCAATGACAGAACAGAAATCAGTATTCCTACTGAAAAAGATGTAGACCCTTATGTCGCAATCAGATTGCTAGACCATGTGATGACAAAACTGATCTATCCTCTGGAAGTTAATACAAGAAAAGTCTAAATTCTGCTGAACATCTGATATTGAATAGCATGTGCATCAGATGTTTCCAGGTGAAAGGTCTATATCAAAGGGGAACTACCAAAGATCAACAGATACGGCACAAGAATCATGAACTGGCTGGATTTAAAGCAGCCCAAAGAAACCAATGGGGGTGAAAAAAAACCTAATATTTGAGGACTTTACTGGATGTTTCAGGAATTAGAATTCTACAATAACCCTAATTTATCAACACTGAAATGGCAAAAAATCGGAAGAATCAAGATATGCCAAAGTAACTGCTAAAAACTAACCTTAAATGAATTAAAAATAAAAAAGGAATATAAATGCAAAATAAAGTAAAATTGGAGCTGTTAAAGAAGAAAAACCCTTTAGATATTGTAGGGGAGTAAAAATATAAAACTGACCAAATAACTACAGGAAACAAGTCCCCTGCAGACTAAAGCAAAAATGCACAAACAGGAAAAAGGTCTGTCCCTTGGAGAACTGAGGATGGAGATGCACATTTACAACCATTTCAATTTAAACTAGACGGCGATAGCTGTCACAACGGAATTTGATGGACTGAATCTGGTTACCTTCGTTTCTGTTTCGGATTCCTCGACTTTTCTTTTCTGTGGGGTCCTGGATCCTGTCTGCTCTGTGATATCCGTCATCTCCTGGTCATTCCCATTGGTGTCGTTTGCCTCTTCTTTCACTAGTTTGGACAACACCAATCGAGTTTTGTCCACCCACTCATTTTGGCGACGATTCACTGCAGAAAAAGCGAGCTTACAGTATATTCATAGCAAACCAGGATGAGAACAGTGGGACACAGGATAGCTCCCAACCGAAGCTATAACTTACCATTTGGACTATTCCTATGCTTAAGATGCCATGTAACATGATACGGTAAGAACGCAAAAAAGCTGTGTGTTAGCAGAAAACTGTTTATAATCTACTTGTGATAACGGTATGAGCAAACAGTTGGCAACAGTTTCACAGATCACTTGTTTGAGCAAGGATTAAAAAAAAAAAAAAACTCACTTATCTGGCCCTACAAAAAGCAAGCACCGTCAGCAACCCCAATGAGCAAATTGTATAAAAAAAAAAAATTATATGTATGCTATATGGATTGCAGTGACTTCTGTTTATGGCTTCATTATTGGTGTGTTCTGGCATACAGCACAACAATGGAAGCGTAATTTAAAATATGTAACAACTGTTGAGAGCACAGCTCAAAAGGTCTCAAGAAAAATTTACGTTTTCATGGGTCACTGCAAAAAAACAAAAAAAACCTGTTCTGACAAACAAGAAAGGAAATGGTCAATCTTAAAGAACTGAAAGTCTGGGCACTAGTTAAACAGAGGGAGAGAAATATCAGTGCCATGCCAGTGGCTAAAAATCTGAAGTAAAGACATAGGTTAAGAGAAGAGAGTCATGCTACAATACTGATTGCATGGGAGCAGGGGAGAGTCCTGTGCAGCAGGTTTCTGGTGTCTACATATATGTTTATTATTGTGTGATAGCAAAAAGGTGCACAAGAACTCTCCCCTGTACAAAGAGCACAGCAGCATATATGCTTAAAGGACCATTAAACTTGACATTTTGACCACAAAATGTTTCATTATTGCAAATGAAAAAAAAAATGATTGCAATATACAGAAATTATGTTGCGAAATAAATCTGAAAATCCTGCTTGTTTCACTTTCTCTAAGGGAGGCTTGGGGGTTATAATTTATCACAAGGTGGATCATCAGTTTTGGATTCTGAATCATGGAAAAAAATATTTGCAATAGCAATGGGCATGCCAGGTAGATTAAACATTTATATTTAGCTATTCAATGAATACAAAGGAATAGATGGCTATTTATAAAAATGTTACATTATTGCCAAGTAACTATGCTGAATCAGTGCTAAACCAACTGAATGGAAGAGAGGGCAGAAGACCCAAATCTTTCCTTAACTGCACATGTGCAAAAGTTATATCCAAATATCAGTTTGTGATTGGTTAAAAAGGGTTCTTTCATTCTAGGGGACAGGAAACTCTTTTTCCATTTCAAAATTATCCTCAGATATAACAGTTCGTAATCATGTACTAATGTTCCTTTAAGAAAAAAAAAAGCAAAAAGATGTGGGGGGGGGGGGGGGGGGGAAATACATTAAACAGAATCACCAGTAACAAATGATACAATAGTGTGTGACTACTTCCAAGCTAATAGAAATCAGAATAGCACTGACAATACTAAGCACAGTACTTTCAAAATAGTTTATGGAACCAATTCTTATATACAAGATTGTTTTTTTGTAAAGAATTATATATAAATAATTTAATAAAGTAAATAAATGGGAAGTGTTACTTACAGCCAACGTAATGCACATAATACTCCTCCCTTCCAGCTTGCTTGTTCATTCTGGTCTTTACAATCTCAGCATCATCTACATTAATGAAAATAAATATTTTAGGCACAGAAAGCATAGGTAGTTAATTACTAAAGCACAACACAAGTGTATAATATGCAAAATAAGCATTTAAAAAAAGGACAGTATACTCTTTGTAATTCATTATATTTGTTATTAGAACACATTGTTTGCTGCAAGTATATACAGTCAAGCTCAACCCACCATTTGGAGGACCTACCTGAACTTTAGACTGCAGATTTTTTCTTCAAATTTGTTAAACGTACCGTCTACTTAGTACAGCCTACCTCAGAACCCCATCATGGAAAGGGGAGCATGCACATGTTTTGAGCACTATGTGGTTGCAGAAGTGCGTGTAGCAATATTATACAAGCAGCCAATAGAGGGCGCTGTACAGTATGAAACTCCCATAGTTCTACCTACGGCTGCAAACAATTTACTTTTGTTCTAGGAGCAGAAATGTACTACTAGGAGCTAGCTGAAAGCCAAGGGGCTTATTTGTACAGCCACCAATCAATAGCTTCTGAGCCTAAGTAAACTTTAACAAAGGATACAAAGAGAAAACAGATTATATAAAAAATAAATTTAAAAAAAAAAAGTTATTCAAAATTGTATTCTCTGAATCATGAAAAAGAGTGTTTCATGTCTACATTCAAAAGCATTGTTTATTAGAACAACTATTTACCAGAGCGTGTATAAATCTATTATACTAAACAACTACAGGTTGCATGCATAACATGGCTACACACTCTGGCTTTATAAATGTGCTCAAAGAGGCCAAATGAAAAGGGATCATGAAAGTTATATTTTGATTTCTAAGTCTTTATAAAAGTACTCCAGTGATACAGCAATCAAAACCCCACTTTAACACTTCCAAGGGCTATAAAAAAAGCCACTGGTCAAATATATTAGAATCCCTTTAAAAATAAGTCACTAAGTTTCACAAAAAAGGTAGAACACTTCTCCCCATATGCATTTCCTGTACATCTCAATTTATCAGAAAATGTAAATTATATTTTATGATACGTGCACGTTTTACTAAAGGGCAATGCACCCAGAAAAGCGGAAAAGTGTTCATTGGCGGAAAATTTGGGTCCATGTCCCTTTAAGGTCAAACTTGCCATATATGTTCTTAAAGGGACACTGAACCCAAAAAATTTTCTATCGTGATTCAGATAGAGAATGCAATTTTAAGCAACTTTCTAATTTACTCCTATTAAATTATTTTCATTTCATTCACCATTTTTGGTGAACACACTGTTGGTACTGAACCAAAAAAAATATTAGCTTACATGTCTTTCAAATAAAGAAAGCAAGAGAATTAAGAAAAAATATAAGTAAATTAGAAAGTTGCATGCTTTATCTGAATCCTGAAAGAAAAAAATTGGGTTCAGTGTTAACTTAGACAAGCAACTGAAACAAGTACTGTATTCCACAAATCAATAGCTAGTAGTGCACTGCTGCTCCTGAATCTGATAAAGGACAAAGAAATGAACTGCCTAGAGGTAGCCCCAAGATATCCAAGGCCATGCAGAACGCCTACAGTATTGCATGGAGAACATTTTCAAGGTTGCTCTTTGTCACAATCTGTGGGTAGTAATCCACCCAGCCACCATCTTCTGTTGTACTTGACTCCACCACAATGAGGATTTTTTTTGTCTGAAACTGCCTACCATGTGCATCTGAAATTTTACTGTATAAATCTTAGCCTTGCATTGCACAATAGACTTGCTTACTATAGGAAAATTCTTGGGGGAGAAATGCAAATCTGCAATTGTATAAATTCATGTTGCGCAGATTCTATATTGTTAGACATAAAAAAGGGTGTGATTTTTCCCGCCACTGACTAATTCAGAGGCGGAAATGTCTATGCTTTTTTCAAGAAATAATATTTTAAAGTGTTAACTTAAAGGGACATTAAATCCAAAATGTTTTTCTCATGATTGAGATAAACGCAATATTAAACATTCCAATTAACTGCTATCTTATTTGCTTCATTGTGTAGGTATCCTTTGTTAAATGCCAATGCGAGCCAATAGGAGGCATTTATTGTTGATACCAACCAGAAGCTCCTGGTGCTATGTATATATGCTTTCTAACCGAAGATATCAAGAAAATTGAATATATTTAAAAATTACATGCTCTATCTAAACCTTCATGTCCTTTACTTGTAATTACAGTAACTAATTTGCTTCATTCACTCTAATACTATAGGTGTATAAGATAACAAAGACATAGGCTTGATATTTATACAATGTATCCTTACTGGTAAATTTTTATAAAAAGCAGAAGTGGCTAAAGGACAATTTATGGTAAAATATTTTTCACAAACTAGATTTTATGGGTTTAAAAACGGGTGCCGCTTGAACGTGCACTAACCCCGTCCCTTCTATAAGCGCACAGCCGCTACACGGCACATTATACATCAGCTAGGTACTTACGCAGGGTGCCGTCAGACCGCTTGCACGAGTACGTGTTTCCAACCTTGACGGCCTCAACCGCCTCGGAGTCTTCGTTTTCCTCCTCTCCGTCATCCTCCTCGTTATCTTCCTCTTCTACCTCATCGCCAAGCGCGGATTCATCGGGGTTACTGTCGGCCTCATCGGCTAATATTGAATCGTTTTTATCGGTTTCATTGGCTGGGTTAGCGACGGAGGCCATAGCTAGTCACGTGGGTATCAGCGGCGCGAAAAAAAAAAACCTAGAAGGTGGTAAAAACCGGTCAGGAAAAAATAAACGGCGAGGTAACCGCACTGTTAAAGCCGAAGGGCGTGCGACTTGCAAAAGCTGGAAGAGCAGGTTGCGCAACCCACGAGCCGTCTCACCCCGTGAATGAACAGAACAAAATGGCAACGAACGCACTCCGTCAGCTAAAGAAGTACGCGAGAGAACGCGACTGAGCATGCGCGCTGCCCTATCAGGTGTTGCGTCGTCTGCAGTTAGGTGTGCGCATGACGTCACACGTCGCGCTGCTAGCTGCATTTTCCCGCGCAATCGGCATCCTATTGATTAGGCCTTTGTGTGAGGCGCCGGAAGGAACCGGTTATAGGGTTTGTTACGTACAGGTTATTCACCCTACCTAAAACATGTTAAAAAGGTGGCTCCGTGGGGAGCACTCGTATAGATTTATACCTCTGTAACGGCTTCAGAGTCTATTCCATTGGATATTAAACAGCCTTCCATTGGTAAAAACATTAAATAAAAATGAATATAAAAAGAAACATTGTGTAAAAAAAAAAACGGCAAATAAGCTAGTTGATTTCTTGCAAAAGTAACAATTAGATTACAAGTTCTCGGTGTATGGCATCATTCGGTCTGAATTATTAACGCCTGCTTAAAGTTTTCTGAACTGTTTCTGAGGAATCAAAATAAACGAATACACTGTTCTCAATGCTGTAAGTTCTTCTTACTAAAAACTCTTCAAGACTCCTCATATTTTCTATGCTTATCCTCAGCTTGTGTTTTCATATGTAGTATGGTGCCATCGTGTAACATTTCCTATGTAGTATGGTGCCATCTTGTAACATTTCATATGTAGTATGGTGCCATCGTGTAACATTTCCTATGTAGTATGGTGCCATCGTGTAACATTTCCTATGTAGTATGGTGCCATCTTGTAACATTTCATATGTAGTATGGTGCCATCGTGTAACATTTCCTATGTAGTATGGTGCCATCGTGTAACATTTCCTATGTAGTATGGTGCCATCTTGTAACATTTCATATGTAGTATGGTGCCATCGTGTAACATTTCCTATGTAGTATGGTGCCATCTTGTAACATTTCCTATGTAGTATGGTGCCATCGTGTAACATTTCCTATGTAGTATGGTGCCATCTTGTAACATTTCATATGTAGTATGGTGCCATCTTGTAACATTTCATATGTAGTATGGTGCCATCGTGTAACATTTCCTATGTAGTATGGTGCCATCGTGTAACATTTCCTATGTAGTATGGTGCCATCTTGTAACATTTCATATGTAGTATGGTGCCATCGTGTAACATTTCCTATGTAGTATGGTGCCATCGTGTAACATTTCCTATGTAGTATGGTGCTATCGTGTAACATTTCCTATGTAGTATGGTGCCATCGTGTAACATTTCCTATGTAGTATGGTGCCATCTTGTAACATTTCATATGTAGTATGGTGCCATCGTGTAACATTTCCTATGTAGTATGGTGCCATCGTGTAACATTTCCTATGTAGTATGGTGCCATCTTGTAACATTTCATATGTAGTATGGTGCCATCTTGTAACATTTCCTATGTAGTATGGTGCCATCGTGTAACATTTCCTATGTAGTATGGTGCCATCGTGTAACATTTCCTATAGTATGGTGCCTTCTTGTAACATTTCCTATGTAGTATGGTGCCATCGTGTAACATTTCATATGTAGTATGGTGCCATCTTGTAACATTTCCTATGTAGTATGGTGCCGTCGTGTAACATTTCCTATGTAGTATGGTGCCATCTTGTAACATTTCCTATGTAGTATGGTGCCATCTTGTAACATTTCCTATGTAGTATGGTGCCATCTTGTAACATTTCCTATGTAGTATGGTGCCATCTTGTAACATTACCTATGTAGTATGGTGCCATCTTGTAACATTTCCTATGTAGTATGGTGCCATCTTGTAACATTTCCTATGTAGTATGGTGCCATCTTGTAACATTACCTATGTAGTATGGTGCCATCTTGTAACATTTCCTATGTAGTATGGTGCCATCGTGTAACATTTCCTATGTAGTATGGTGCCATCTTGTAACATTTCCTATGTAGTATGGTGCCATCTTGTAACATTTCCTATTGTATGGTGCCATCTTGTAACATTTCCTATGTAGTATGGTGCCATCTTGTAACATTTCCTATGTAGTATGGTGCCATCTTGTAACATTTCCTATATAGTATGGTGCTATTTTGTAACATTTCCTATGTAGTATGGTGCCATCTTGTAACATTTCATATGTAGTATGGTGCCATCGTGTAACATTTCCTATGTAGTATGGTGCCATCGTGTAACATTTCCTATGTAGTATGGTGCCATCTTGTAACATTTCATATGTAGTATGGTGCCATCGTGTAACATTTCATATGTAGTATGGTGCCATCGTGTAACATTTCCTATGTAGTATGGTGCTATCGTGTAACATTTCCTATGTAGTATGGTGCCATCGTGTAACATTTCCTATGTAGTATGGTGCCATCTTGTAACATTTCATATGTAGTATGGTGCCATCGTGTAACATTTCCTATGTAGTATGGTGCCATCGTGTAACATTTCCTATGTAGTATGGTGCCATCTTGTAACATTTCATATGTAGTATGGTGCCATCTTGTAACATTTCCTATGTAGTATGGTGCCATCGTGTAACATTTCCTATGTAGTATGGTGCCATCGTGTAACATTTCCTATAGTATGGTGCCTTCTTGTAACATTTCCTATGTAGTATGGTGCCATCGTGTAACATTTCATATGTAGTATGGTGCCATCTTGTAACATTTCCTATGTAGTATGGTGCCGTCGTGTAACATTTCCTATGTAGTATGGTGCCATCTTGTAACATTTCCTATGTAGTATGGTGCCATCTTGTAACATTTCCTATGTAGTATGGTGCCATCTTGTAACATTTCCTATGTAGTATGGTGCCATCTTGTAACATTACCTATGTAGTATGGTGCCATCTTGTAACATTTCCTATGTAGTATGGTGCCATCTTGTAACATTACCTATGTAGTATGGTGCCATCTTGTAACATTTCCTATGTAGTATGGTGCCATCGTGTAACATTTCCTATGTAGTATGGTGCCATCTTGTAACATTTCCTATGTAGTATGGTGCCATCTTGTAACATTTCCTATTGTATGGTGCCATCTTGTAACATTTCCTATGTAGTATGGTGCCATCTTGTAACATTTCCTATATAGTATGGTGCTATTTTGTAACATTTCCTATGTAGTATGGTGCCATCTTGTAACATTTCCTATGTAGTATGGTGCCATCTTGTAACATTTCCTATAGTATGGTGCCATCTTATAACATTTCCTATATAGTATGGTGCCATCTTATAACATTTCCTATATAGTATGGTGCTATTTTGTAACATTTCCTATAGTATGTATGGGGCCATCTTGTAACATTTCCTATGTAGTATGGTGCCTTCTTGTAACATTACCTATAGTATGGTGCCTTCTTGTAACATTTCCTATGTAGTATGGTGCCTTCTTTTAACATTTCCTATAGTATGGTGCCTTCTTGTAACATTACCTATGTAGTATGGTGCCTTCTTGTAACATTACCTATGTAGTATGGTGCCATATTGTAACATTACCTATAGTATGGTGC
The DNA here is from genome assembly GCF_027579735.1 of Bombina bombina. Classification (NCBI taxonomy): domain Eukaryota; kingdom Metazoa; phylum Chordata; class Amphibia; order Anura; family Bombinatoridae; genus Bombina; species Bombina bombina. The sequence continues at coordinate 36,490,066 of NC_069509.1, forward strand.
CTTCTTGTAACATTACCTATGTAGTATGGTGCCATATTGTAACATTACCTATAGTATGGTGCCTTCTTGTAACATTACCTATGTAGTATGGTGCCATATTGTAACATTACCTATAGTATGGTGCCTTCTTGTAACATTTCCTATGTAGTATGGTGCCATATTGTAACATTACCTATAGTATGGTGCCATCGTGTAACATTTCCTATATAGTATGGTGCCATATTGTAACATTTCCTATGTAGTATGGTGCCATATTGTAACATTACCTATAGTATGGTGCCATCTTGTAACATTTCCTATGTAGTATGGTGCCATATTGTAACATTTCCTATGTAGTATGGTGCCATCTTGTAACATTACCTATAGTATGGTGCCATCTTGTAATATTACCTACGTAGTATGGTGCCATTGTGTAACATTTCCTATGTAGTATGGTGCCATATTGTAACATTACCTATAGTATGGTGCCATCTTGTAACATTTCCTATGTAGTATGGTGCCATCTTGTAATATTTCCTATGTAGTATGGTGCCATCTTGTAACACGTGTGCCCCCAAGTAATGTGATGCGCACAGTAGCTTTTTCTGTTACTGAACAGGGCAGGCAAATCTCAATGCTCATTCACTGTAATGTAAAGCGTGCTTCGCAGTATATGAGGACAAAGATCTATTTTATAAGTGGAATGCAGTATTGCATCTTCTTTAACAAACATATCTGTGCATCTTATTCTTTATAGTAATGTCTATTACATGCAGTTAAATGAAAATTGGGGTATACTGTCCCTTTAATACAGTGTTCAGTTTCTTTATAGGAAACCTTTTTATATTTAGTTCAAGTAAGCAACTAGATCAGTGGCCCCTGGGTATAATGCAATTGAGACACGTGCGCTAAGCATAATAGGGAAGGATGCCATGTCTGGTTTCCCCTATTACCCTTAGGGAGACTTCCCCAGGGTCATAATTCAAATGTATACAGAAAGACCCCACAACAAGACAATGCCATATACAAATCAGTTTTAGAAAGCTAAGCAAGGATTCCATACCTGTTGTTTATATTTCTCACACAGTGACTACACTGGGCATTACACATATACAGAAAGGAATTAGAGACACTAACCTGAGAATAAATTAATCAGCAAACATTATAGTTAGATGGAACAATACTCAGCATTTCTAACAGATTTGTACTTAGCTGAGTGTCTTTATCTATGTGTATATAAATGTCTCTGGGTCCGGCTATAAATAATAAGGGTAAGCCGGACACAGACTCCTTGCCGCATGCGTCACTGCTATGGCTCAAGTGACCAAAATGTTTCTTTACTTCTCCCTTATCAATCAAGATTTATGTTTAACTTTATATAAAGAAATAGAATTTTAATTTTGAAAATATAAATCCTACATGAAAGTGTGTATATAAATATGCCGGTAAATATATACTTTGGTTTCTCTTAATAGAACTTTTACATGTTTTTTTAACCATTTAACACAGCGCCATCTATTGGTCAATTCATCAAGGAACATAATATAAAAAATTATGCAGATGAAATCATAGAGGAACTGTAAAGTCAAAATGAAAGGAACAATTTTTAAATTCTCATAGATGAATTACACATTTAAATAGAAACATATTTACAATATAAATGTATAGGAAAAATGCTTCTAGTAAAACTTATTACTGATTTAGTAAATACAGAAAGAGGAGCGTTCTACCAAGAAGAAACAACTGCTCAGCGGCTTGCTCAATGGGAAGTTACCAACCAGGAGCAGCCTCTTTTAACCCAATTGTGTTTTTCACAGAGGAGAACTTTCCTAAAGTAAAATCAGCTGATCCCACCTAGCAAGATGAGTCCAGCAACAAAATACCAGGCAATTCTCTTCTGCACAAGGAACATGAGACCCCCAAACAATCATGTTGGCCTTTATTAGGTCTTGTCAGTGAGGTGCAACCATATCCCTCTAAGCACATTGGGCAACGAGTCCACATCTGGTATCCACCAACACCCTTAAGGAGACTTTCCCAAGGTCATATTACAATTTTTAACAAAGAGAAGCACTCTACCAAGAAGTTGGAACACACAACAGCTCACTAGCTTGTTCTATAGCAAGTTACCACCCAGGAGCAGCCTCTATTAGCCCAATCATGCCTTTCACAGAGAATAACTTTCCTTGAAATATATCAGTCTGACCCCACCTAATAAATTCAATCAAGCGCCAAAATACCAGGGAATCCTCATCTGAACAAGGTGTGTGACAACCCTAAATGATAGTTTAAGCCTTCATTGGCTCTTGTTAGCTCAGTGCAGGAATATCAACTGAACTGATTCGTTTGCAAACAGTTCACTTCCCGAGTCTGCAGCAGCACTGGTAATACGATCCTAGAGTGAGTTCTGCTTCTGCCAACTCCTCCTTTGCAATGAATCACACAGCAGAATCAGAACTCCTCACTCTAGGATCATATTACCAGTGCTGCTACTGACTCAAGTGAACTGTTTGCAAACGAATCAGTGTACTGTTAACCCTTTCGTGACAGGGTTAAAGTGCCTACATCGGAACAACTGTTCCGATGTAGACAAATTGAAACTACGCGATCGTGCATACGATCGCGAGATTTCAATTATTGGATCGCATCTGGGGGGCGTCCCTACAATCCTAGGAACGCCCTCCAGACCGCGATTAAATCCCTGAAGCACAGAAGGCTTCAGGACAGCCGTTAGTTATGACGTTCCATTCCGTCATAACGGCTTTAAAGCCCAGTCTAATTATGACGGAATGGAACGGCATAACGGCTTTAAAAGGTTAACTAACTCATTTGCTATGAATAGTTAGATAACAGTACACTGATTCAAATAACAGGTCACTGCAGTTCTCAACAGACCCCTGCATTTACCCCTAACTTCCACCTTAAATTAACTCTTACTCTCCCTTACCATATGCCTTACCATAATTTAACCCTAAGGACCCCTAACTGCCCCTAAATTAACCCCAAATAGTGATGTGGAGCTCTATGATAATATTTATATGTATTATAATACCTTTAAGGTAAATAAAGCTGTTATAACTCATGGATAAACAGTCTTTTGTTAGATAGGCTGATACAACATTTTATGCCAAGATTTTAAGTTGACATTTTGCTGGGTATCATTATAGCAGGTTACCAGCCTCACAACCACCCCACATATTGCTTTCTCCCCACAGATACCTCTGCATTTCAAACTACACATTTCAACTTAAACCATCAGTTGCAGTTTGCATGCTGAGCTTTCACTGTGGGACTATCACTGTATTAACCCCTGTGTCTGCGTGTACAGGGAGTGCAGAATTATTAGGCAAATTAGTATTTTGACCACATCATCCTCTTTATGCATGTTGTCTTACTCCAAGCTGTATAGGCTTGAAAGCCTACTACCAATTAAGCATATTAGGTGATGTGCATCTCTGTAATGAGAAGGGGTGTGGTCTAATGACATCAACACCCTATATCAGGTGTGCATAATTATTAGGCAACTTCCTTTCCTTTGGCAAAATGGGTCAAAAGAAGGACTTGACAGGCTCAGAAAAGTCAAAAATAGTGAGATATCTTGCAGAGGGATGCAGCACTCTTAAAATTAAAAATTCTGGCCTGCTTGCCCTTGTTCCAGGACTGGTTAGGTTTCCAGGCCTGTCTGAAATGAGCAACAGTTCCTTCCTGTTTTGGAGCGGAGGAAGTTGATGCTGCTCCTGCCTTGAAATTTCGAAAGGCACGAAAATTAGACTGTTTGGCCTTTGATTTGGCCCTGTCCTGAGGAAGGGTATGCCCCTTACCTCCAGTAATGTCAGCAATAATTTCCTTCAAGCCGGGCCCGAATAAGGTCTGCCCCTTGAAAGGAATATTAAGTAATTTAGATTTAGAAGTCACGTCAGCTGACCAGGATTTAAGCCATAGCGCCCTCCGCGCCTGGATGGCGAAACCGGAGTTCTTAGCCGTTAGTTTAGTCAAATGTACAATGGCATCAGAAACAAATGAGTTAACTAGCTTAAGTGATTTAAGCTTGTCCATAATTTCATCCAATGGAGCTGTGTGAATGGCCTCTTCCAGAGACTCAAACCAGAATGCCGCAGCAGCAGTGACAGGCGCAATGCATGCAAGGGGCTGCAGGATAAAACCTTGTTGAACAAACATTTTCTTAAGGTAACCTTCTAATTTTTTATCCATTGGATCCGAAAAAGCACAACTATCCTCAACCGGGATAGTGGTACGCTTTGCTAAAGTAGAAACTGCTCCCTCCACCTTAGGGACCGTCTGCCATAAGTCCTGTGTAGTGGCGTCTATTGGAAACATTTTTCTAAATATAGGAGGTGGGGAAAAGGGCACACCGGGTCTATCCCACTCCTTGCTAATAATTTCTGTAAGCCTTTTAGGTATAGGGAAAACATCAGTACACACCGGTACCGCATAGTATCTATCCAGCCTACACAATTTCTCTGGAATTGCAACTGTGTTACAGTCGTTCAGAGCAGCTAAAACCTCCCCAAGCAATACACGGAGGTTCTCAAGCTTAAATTTAAAATTAGAGATCTCTGAATCAGGTTTCCCCGGATCAGATCCGTCACCCACAGAATGAAGCTCTCCGTCCTCATGTTCTGCAAACTGTGACGCAGTATCAGACATGGCTCTTACAGCACCAGCGCGCTCTGCATCTCTCCTAATCCCAGAGCTATCGCGCTTGCCTCTCAATTCTGGCAATCTAGATAATACTTCTGACAGGGTATTATTCATGATTGTAGCCATGTCCTGTAAAGTAATTGCTATGGGCGTCTCTGATGTACTTGGCGCCATAATAGCATGCGCCCCCTGAGCGGGAGGCGAAGGTACTGACACGTGAGGAGAGTTAGTCGGCATAACTACCCCCTCGTCGTCTGGTGATAATTCTTTTATAGATAAAGACTGACCTTTATTATTTAAAGTGAAATCAATACATTTAGTACACATATTTCTATGGGGCTCCACACTGGCTTTCAAACATAATGAACAAGTAGATTCATCTATGTCAGACATGTTTAAACAGACTAGCAATAAGACTGGCAAGCTTGAAAAACACTTCACAATAAGTTTACAAGCAATATAAAAAACGCTACTGCGCCTTTAAGAAGCACAAAACCTGTCTCAAGTTGAAATAACAATGAACCAAAGCAGTTATACCAACCAAATTTTCACAGTAAATGTATTGTTAGCAGAGCATTGCACCCACTTGCAAATGGATGATTAACCCCTTAATACCCAAAACGGATAAACAATAGAGAAAAACGTTTTTTAAAACAGTCAAACACACTGTCACAGCTCTGCTGTGACTGATTACCTCCCTCAATATGACTTTTGAAGCCTTTTAAGCCCTCTAGAGAAGTCCTGGATCATGCAGGAAAAAGCAGGAAGTCTGAGTCTGAATTTTTACTGCGCAAAAAAGCGCTAAAATAGGCCCCTCCCACTCATATTACAACAGTGGGAAGCCTCAGTTAACTGTTTCTATGCAGAAATTAAGCCAGCCATGTGGAAAAATTATGCCCCAATAAGTTTTATCAACAAATGTACGTTAAAAAACTATTAAACATGCCAGCAAACGTTTTAAAACACATAAAGAGTATATATCTCTATTAATAAGCCTGATACCAGTCGCTTTCACTGCATTTAAGGCTTTACTTACATTACTTCGGTATCAGCAGCATTTTCTTAGTCAATTCCATTCCTTAGAAAAATATTTTACTGCACATACCTTAGTTGCACGAAAACCTGCCCGCTATTCCCCCTCTGAAGTTACCTCACTCCTCAGAATGTGTGAGAACAGCAAGTGGATCTTAGTTACTTCTGCTAAGATCATAGAAAATGCAGGCAGATTCTTCTTCCAAATACTGCCTGAGAAAAAACAGCACACTCCGGTGCCATTTAAAAATAACAAACTTTTGATTGAAGAAATAAACTAAGTATAAAACACCACAGTCCTCTCACGACCTCCATCTATGTTGAGGGTTGCAAGAGAATGACTGGATATGACATGTGAGGGGAGGAGCTATATAGCAGCTCTGCTGTGGGTGATCCTCTTGCAACTTCCTGTTGGGAAGGGAATATATCCCACAAGTAATGGATGATCCGTGGACTGGATACACTTAACAAGAGAAAAAAACTTGCTACTTTTAACCCTTAGCTACCAGAGAGGACTGCAACTGCATTGCAGCCTTTCTGGCAACTATGGGGTTAATTACACTCTAACTTCTAGCTACCGGGCAGTAGCTTACATGGGAGGGGCTTGTTGCTTCAAGCTTCACTGCATCATCATCCTGTCTCTTGCTGAAACAAGTGAGTATGCTCTGCTTTCATTTTTTTTTAACAAGTGTGACTTGCATTTAAATATATAAAACAGTCTAATTTACCTAGAGGTGTCAGTGTAGGTGTGTATCCTCAGTCCTAGAGGTATCAGTGTATGTGTGTATCCTCAGTCCCAGAGGTGTCAGTGTATGTGTGTATCCTCAGTCCCAGAGGTGTCAGTGTATGTGTGTATCCTCAGTCCTAGAGCTGTTAGTGTATGTGTGTATCCTCAGTCCCAGAGGTGTCAGTATATGTGTGTATCCTCAGTCCCAGAGGTGTCAGTATATGTGTGTATCCTCAGTCCCAGAGGTGTCAGTGTATGTGTGTATCCTCAGTCCCAGAGGTGTCAGTGTATGTGTGTATCCTCAGTCCCAGAGGTGTCAGTGTATGTGTGTATCCTCAGTCCTAGAGGTATCAGTGTATGTGTGTATCCTCAGTCCTAGAGGTATCAGTGTATGTGTGTATCCTCAGTCCTAGAGGTATCAGTGTATGTGTGTATCCTCAGTCCTAGAGGTGTCAGTGTATGTGTGTATCCTCAGTCCTAGAGGTGTCAGTGTATGTGTGTATCCTCAGTCCTAGAGGTGTCAGTGTATGTGTGTATCCTCAGTCCTAGAGGTGTCAGTGTATGTGTGTATCCTCAGTCCCAGAGGTGTCAGTGTATGTGTGTATCCTCAGTCCCAGAGATATCAATGTATGTGTGTATCCTCTGTCCCAGAGGTATCAGTGTATGTGTGTATCCTCAGTCCCAGAGGTGTCAGTGTATGTGTGTATCCTCAGTCCTAGAGGTGTCAGTGTAGGTGTGTATCCTCAGTCCTAGAGGTATCAGTGTAGGTGTGTATCCTCAGTCCTAGAGGTATCAGTGTATGTGTGTATCCTCAGTCCTAGAGGTATCAGTGTATGTGTGTATCCTCAGTCCTAGAGGTATCAGTGTATGTATGTATCCTCAGTTCTAGAGGTGTCAGTGTATGTGTGTTTTTCCTCAGTCCTAGAGGTGTCAGTGTATGTGTGTATCCTCAGTCCCAGAGGTGTCAGTGTATGTGTGTATCCTCAGTCCTAGAGGTGTCAGTGTATGTGTGTATCCTCAGTCCTAGAGGTGTCAGTGTATGTGTGTATCCTCAGTAATAGAGGTGTTAGTGTATGTGTTGTATCCTCAGTCCTAGAGGTGTCAGTTTATGTGTGTATCCTCAGCCCTAGAGGTGTCAGTTTATGTGTTTTTCCTCAGTCCCAGAGGTGTCAGTGTATGTGTTGTGTCCTCAGTCCTAGAGGTGTTAGTTTATGTGTTTTTCCTCAGTCCCAGAGGTGTCAGTGTATGTGTTGTGTCCTCAGTCCTAGAGGTGTCAGTGTATGTGTTGTATCCTCAGTCCTACAGGTGTCAGTGTATGTGAGTATCCTCAGTCCTAGAGGTGTCAGTGTATGTGTAGTATAAAAATTATGCCCCAATAAGTTTTATCAACAAATGTACGTTAAAAAACTATTAAACATGCCAGCAAACGTTTTAAAACACATAAAGAGTATATATCTCTATTAATAAGCCTGATACCAGTCGCTTTCACTGCATTTAAGGCTTTACTTACATTACTTCGGTATCAGCAGCATTTTCTTAGTCAATTCCATTCCTTAGAAAAATATTTTACTGCACATACCTTAGTTGCAGGAAAACCTGCCCGCTATTCCCCCTCTGAAGTTACCTCACTCCTCAGAATGTGTGAGAACAGCAAGTGGATCTTAGTTACTTCTGCTAAGATCATAGAAAATGCAGGCAGATTCTTCTTCCAAATACTGCCTGAGAAAAAACAGCACACTCCGGTGCCATTTAAAAATAACAAACTTTTGATTGAAGAAATAAACTAAGTATAAAACACCACAGTCCTCTCACGACCTCCATCTATGTTGAGGGTTGCAAGAGAATGACTGGATATGACATGTGAGGGGAGGAGCTATATAGCAGCTCTGCTGTGGGTGATCCTCTTGCAACTTCCTGTTGGGAAGGGAATATATCCCACAAGTAATGGATGATCCGTGGACTGGATACACTTAACAAGAGAAAAAAACTTGCTACTTTTAACCCTTAGCTACCAGAGAGGACTGCAACTGCATTGCAGCCTTTCTGGCAACTATGGGGTTAATTACACTCTAACTTCTAGCTACCGGGCAGTAGCTTACATGGGAGGGGCTTGTTGCTTCAAGCTTCACTGCATCATCATCCTGTCTCTTGCTGAAACAAGTGAGTATGCTCTGCTTTCATTTTTTTTTAACAAGTGTGACTTGCATTTAAATATATAAAACAGTCTAATTTACCTAGAGGTGTCAGTGTAGGTGTGTATCCTCAGTCCTAGAGGTATCAGTGTATGTGTGTATCCTCAGTCCCAGAGGTGTCAGTGTATGTGTGTATCCTCAGTCCCAGAGGTGTCAGTGTATGTGTGTATCCTCAGTCCTAGAGCTGTTAGTGTATGTGTGTATCCTCAGTCCCAGAGGTGTCAGTATATGTGTGTATCCTCAGTCCCAGAGGTGTCAGTATATGTGTGTATCCTCAGTCCCAGAGGTGTCAGTGTATGTGTGTATCCTCAGTCCCAGAGGTGTCAGTGTATGTGTGTATCCTCAGTCCCAGAGGTGTCAGTGTATGTGTGTATCCTCAGTCCTAGAGGTATCAGTGTATGTGTGTATCCTCAGTCCCAGAGGTGTCAGTGTATGTGTGTATCCTCAGTCCCAGAGGTGTCAGTGTATGTGTGTATCCTCAGTCCTAGAGGTGTCAGTGTATGTGTGTATCCTCAGTCCTAGAGGTGTCAGTGTATGTGTGTATCCTCAGTCCCAGAGGTGTCAGTGTATGTGTGTATCCTCAGTCCCAGAGATATCAATGTATGTGTGTATCCTCTGTCCCAGAGGTATCAGTGTATGTGTGTATCCTCAGTCCCAGAGGTGTCAGTGTATGTGTGTATCCTCAGTCCTAGAGGTGTCAGTGTAGGTGTGTATCCTCAGTCCTAGAGGTATCAGTGTAGGTGTGTATCCTCAGTCCTAGAGGTATCAGTGTATGTGTGTATCCTCAGTCCTAGAGGTATCAGTGTATGTGTGTATCCTCAGTCCTAGAGGTATCAGTGTATGTATGTATCCTCAGTTCTAGAGGTGTCAGTGTATGTGTGTTTTTCCTCAGTCCTAGAGGTGTCAGTGTATGTGTGTATCCTCAGTCCCAGAGGTGTCAGTGTATGTGTGTATCCTCAGTCCTAGAGGTGTCAGTGTATGTGTGTATCCTCAGTCCTAGAGGTGTCAGTGTAGGTGTGTATCCTCAGTCCTAGAGGTGTCAGTGTATGTGTGTATCCTCAGTCCTAGAGGTATCAGTGTATGTGTGTATCCTCAGTCCTAGAGGTATCAGTGTATGTGTGTATCCTCAGTCCTAGAGGTGTCAGTGTAGGTGTGTATCCTCAGTCCTAGAGGTGTCAGTGTAGGTGTGTATCCTCAGTCCTAGAGGTGTCAGTGTATGTGTGTATCCTCAGTCCTAGAGGTGTCAGTGTATGTGTGTATCCTCAGTCCTAGAGGTGTCAGTGTAAGTGTGTATCCTCAGTCCTAGAGGTGTCAGTGTATGTGTGTATCCTCAGTCCTAGAGGTGTCAGTGTATGTGTGTATCCTCAGTCCTAGAGGTGTCAGTGTATGTGTGTATCCTCAGTCCTAGAGGTGTCAGTGTAGGTGTGTATCCTCAGTTCTAGAGGTGTCAGTGTAGGTGTGTATCCTCAGTCCTAGAGGTGTCAGTGTATGTGTGTATCCTCAGTCCTAGAGGTATCAGTGTATGTGTGTATCCTCAGTCCAAGAGGTGTCAGTGTATGTGTATCCTCAGTCCTAGAGGTGTCAGTGTATGTGTGTATCCTCAGTCCTAGAGGTATCAGTGTATGTGTGTATCCTCAGTCCAAGAGGTGTCAGTGTATGTGTGTATCCTCAGCCCTAGAGGTATCAGTGTATGTGTGTATCCTCAGTCCTAGAGGTGTCAGTGTATGTGTGTATCCTCAGTAATAGAGGTGTTAGTGTATGTGTTGTATCCTCAGTCCTAGAGGTGTCAGTTTATGTGTGTATCCTCAGCCCTAGAGGTGTCAGTTTATGTGTTTTTCCTCAGTCCCAGAGGTGTCAGTGTATGTGTTGTGTCCTCAGTCCTAGAGGTGTTAGTTTATGTGTTTTTCCTCAGTCCCAGAGGTGTCAGTGTATGTGTTGTGTCCTCAGTCCTAGAGGTGTCAGTGCATGTGTTGTATCCTCAGTCCTACAGGTGTCAGTGTATGTGAGTATCCTCAGTCCTAGAGGTGTCAGTGTATGTGTAGTATCCTCAGTCCTAGAGGTGTCAGTGTATGTGTTGTGTCCTCAGTCCTAGAGGTGTCAGTGTATGTGTGTATTCTCAGTCCTAGAGTTGTCAGTGTATGTGTGTATCCTCAGCCCTAGAGGTGTCAGTTTATGTGTTTTTCCTCAGTCCTAGAGGTGTCAGTGTATGTGTTGTGTCCTCAGTCCTAGAGGTGTCAGTGTATGTGCGTATTCTCAGTCCTAGAGGTGTCAGTGTATGTGTTGTGTCCTCAGTCCTAGAGGTGTCAGTGTATGTGCGTATTCTCAGTCCTAGAGGTGTCAGTGTATGTGCGTATTCTCAGTCCTAGAGGTGTCAGTGTATGTGTGTATCCTCAGCCCTAGAGGTGTCAGTGTATGTGTGTATCCTCAGCCCTAGAGGTGTCAGTGTATGTGTGTAGCCTCTGCCCTAGAGGTGTCAGTGTATGTGCGTATTCTCAGTCCTAGAGGTGTCAGTGTATGTGTGTAGCCTCAGTCCTGGAGGTGTCAGTGTATGTGTGTATCCTCAGTCCTGGAGGTGTCAGTGTATGTGTGTATCCTCAGTCCTGGAGGTGTCAGTGTATGTGTGTAGCCTCTGCCCTAGAGGTGTCAGTGTATGTGCGTATTCTCAGTCCTAGAGGTGTCAGTGTATGTGTGTAGCCTCAGTCCTGGAGGTGTCAGTGTATGTGTGTATCCTCAGTCCTAGAGGTGTCAGTGTATGTGTGTATCCTCAGCCCTAGAGGTGTCAGTGTATGTGTGTATCCTCAGCCCTAGAGGTGTCAGTGTATGTGTGTAGCCTCTGCCCTAGAGGTGTCAGTGTATGTGCGTATTCTCAGTCCTAGAGGTGTCAGTGTATGTGTGTAGCCTCAGTCCTGGAGGTGTCAGTGTATGTGTGTATCCTCAGTCCTAGAGGTGTCAGTGTATGTGTGTATTTTTCTTTTATGATTCAGATCAGGTATATAATTAATTAGAAAATTTACAATTTACTTCTATTATTTAATTTGCTTCCTTCTCTTGTTATCCTTTGCTGAAAGGTTTATCTAGGAAAGCTCAGGAGCAGCAAAGAACCTAGGTTCTAGCTGCTGATTGGTGGCTGCTTCTATAAACCGATTGTCATTGGCTCACCCATGTGTTCAGTTAGAAACCTGTAGTGCATTGCTGCTATTTCAAATGATACAAAGAGAATGAAGGAGATTAGATAAAAGAAGTAAACTGGAAAGTAGTTTCAAATAATTGTCTGTTCTACCTAAATCATGAAATAAAAATGTAGGGTTTCATGTCCCTTTAAGAAATACAATTGCAGTTGCTTTGTAAGGAAGGATAAAAAAACTAATAGAGAATACAAATTGGATTGTGTTACTAAAAGGGATAGGAAAGTCAAAATTAAACTTGTTTAGATAGAGCATGTCATTTTAAGACACTTTTAAATTCAATTTTATTTTTAAATGTGCTTTTTTTCTTAGTATCCCTTGTTGAAAACTAAATAATACACACATCATACACTAGTGGGAGCTAGCTGCTGATTGGTGCCTGCACACATTTGTCCCTTGTTATTGGCTAACTAGATGTGTTTGTATGTTCTATCCAAACCAGGAAAGAACATTTTGGGGTTTCCTGTCCCTTTCTGATGTATTTTAGTAGATGAATGTTAATTTGTTTCACAATGTTAACCCCTTAATGACCAGACCATTTTTCAATTTTCTTACCCTTAGTGACAATGGCTATTTTTACATTTCTGCAGTGTTTGCGTTTAGCTGTAATTTTCCTCTTACTCGTTTACTGTACCCACACATATTATATACCATTTTTCTCGTCATTAAATGGACTTTCTAAAGATACCATTATTTTCATCATATCTTATAATTTACTAAAAAAAATTATAAAATATGATGAAAAAATTGAAAAAAACACACTTTTTCTAACTTTAACTCCCAAAATCTGTTACACATCTACAATCAACAAAAAACACCCATGCTAAATTGCAATTTATGGGGCAATAAATACAAGTAGCACTTTGCTATTTCCAAACCACTTTTTTTCAAAATTAGCGCTAGTTACATTGGAACCCTGATATCTGTCAGGAATCCCTGAATATCCCTTGACATGTATATATTTTGTTTTAGAAGACATCCCAAAGTATTGATCTAGGCCCATTTTGGTATATTTCATGCCACCATTTCACGCCAAATGCTATAAAAAAAAAAAAAGTTCACTTTTTCACATATTTTGTCACAAACTTTAGGTTTCCCACTGAAATTATTTACAAACAGCTTCTGCAATTATGGCATAAATGGTTGTAAATGCTTCTCTGGGATCCCCTTTTTCAGAAATAACAGACTTATATGGCTTTGTGGTTGCTTTTTGGTAATTAGAAGGCCACTAAATGCCGCTGCGCACCACACATGTTTTATGCCCAGGAGTGAAGGGGTTAATTAGGGAGCTTGTAGGGTTAATTTTAGCTTTAGTGTAGTAGACAACCCCAAGTATTGATCTAGGCCCATTTTGGTATATTTTATGCCACCATTTCACCGCCAAATGCGAGCAAATAAAAAAAAAAACTACATTTTTCACAATTTTAGGTTTCTCACTGAAATTATTTACAAACAGCTTGTGCTATTATGGCAGAAATTGTTGTAAAAGCTTCTCTGGGATCCCCTTTGTTCAGAAATAGCAGACATATGGCTTTGGCCGCTAAATGCTGCTGCGCACCACACGTGAATTATGCCCAGCAGTGAAGGGGTTAAATTAGGGAGCTTGCAGGGTTAATTTTAGAGATCAGCCTCCCACCTGACACATCCCATCCCCTGATCCCTCCCAAACAGCTCTCTTCTCTCCCCCACCCCACAATTGTTCCCGCCATCTTAAGTACTGACAGGAAGTCTGCCAGTACTAAATAAAAGAGTTTTTTTTTTTTTTAAATAAAAAACAGAATTTATGCTTACCTGATAAATTACTTTTTCCAACGGTGTGTCCGGTCCACGGCGTCATCCATAACTTGTGGGAATATTCTCTTCCCCAACAGGAAAAGGCAAAGAGCACAGCAAAAGCTGTCCATATAGTCCCTCCTAGGCTCCGCCCACCCCAGTCATTCGACCGACGGACAGGAGAAAAAACAGGAGAAACCATAAGGTGCCGTGGTGACTGTAGTTAAAGAAAAAAATTCATCAAACCTGATTAAAAAACCAGGGCGGGCCGTGGACCGGACACACCGTTGGAGAAAGTAATTTATCAGATAAGCATAAATTCTGTTTTCTCCAACATTGGTGTGTCCGGTCCACGGCGTCATCCATAACTTGTGGAAACCAATACCAAAGCTTTAGTACACTGATGAAGGGAGGGAGCCAATCAGGTTACCTAAACAGAAGGCACCACGGCTTGCAAAACCTTTCTCCCAAAAATAGCCTCCGAAGAAGCAAAAGTATCAAATTTGTAGAATTTGGCAAAAGTGTGCAGGGAAGACCAAGTCGCTGCCTTACATATCTGATCAACAGAAGCCTCGTTCTTGAAGGCCCATGTGGAAGCCACAGCCCTAGTAGAGTGAGCTGTGATGCGTTCAGGAGGCTGCCGTCCGGCAGTCTCGTAAGCCAATCGGATGATGCTTTTCAGCCAAAAGGAAAGAGAGGTAGCAGTAGCTTTTTGACCTCTCCTCTTGCCAGAATAAACGACAAACAGAGAAGACGTTTGTCTGAAATCCTTTGTTGCTTCTAAATAGAACTTTAAAGCACGAACTACATCTAAATTGTGTAACAAACGTTCCTTCTTTGAAACTGGATTCGGACACAAAGAGGGCACAACTATTTCCTGGTTAATATTCTTGTTGGAAACAACCTTTGGAAGGAAACCAGGTTTAGTACGCAAAACAACCTTATCTGAATGGAACACCAGATAGGGCGGATTACACTGCAAAGCAGATAACTCAGAAACTCTTCTAGCAGAAGAAATAGCAACCAAAAACAGAACTTTCCAAGATAACATCCTGATATCTATGGAATGTAGAGGTTCAAACGGAACCCCTTGAAGAACTGAAAGAACTAAATTCAGACTCCAGGGAGGAGTCAAAGGTCTGTAAACAGGCTTGATCCTGACCAAAGCCTGAACAAAAGCTTGAACATCAGGCACAGCTGCCAGTCGTTTGTGTAACAAGACAGATAAAGCAGAAATCTGTCCCTTTAGAGAACTTGCTGATAATCCCTTATCCAAACCTTCTTGTAGAAAGGAAAGGATCCTAGGAATTTTGATCTTACTCCATGAGAATCCCTTGGATTCACACCAACAGATATATCTTTTCCACATTTTATGGTAAATTTTTCTAGTTACAGGTTTTCTGGCTTGTACCAGAGTATCTATTACAGAATCCGAAAACCCACGCTTAGATAAAATCAAGCGTTCAATTTCCAAGCCGTTAGCTGGAGGGAAACTAGATTTGGATGTTCGAATGGACCTTGTACTAGAAGATCCTGTCTCAAAGGTAGCTTCCATGGTGGAGCAGATGACATATTCACCAGGTCTGCATACCAAGTCCTGCATGGCCACGCAGGAGCTATCAAGATCACCGAGGCCCTCTCCTGCTTGATCCTGGCTAACAGCCTGGGAATGAGAGGAAACGGTGGAAACACATAAGCTAGGTTGAAGGTCCAAGGCGCTACTAATGCATCCACTAGAGTCGCCTTGGGATCCCTGGATCTGGACCCGTAGCAAGGAACCTTGAAGTTCTGACGAGACGCCATCAGATCCATGTCTGGAATGCCCCATAATTGAGTCAACTGGGCAAATATCTCCGGGTGGAGTTCCCACTCCCCCGGATGGAATGTCTGAGGACTCAGATAATCCGCCTCCCAGTTTTCCACTCCTGGGATGTGGATCGCAGATAGGTGGCAGGAGTGATCCTCCGCCCATTTTATGATTTTGGTCACTTCTCTCATCGCCAGGGAACTCCTTGTTCCCCCCTGATGGTTGATGTAAGCAACAGTCGTCATGTTGTCTGATTGGAATCTTATGAATCTGGCCTTTGCTACTTGAGGCCAAGCCCTGAGAGTTTTGAATATCGCTCTCAGTTCCAGAATGTTTATCGGGAGAAGAGACTCTTCCCGAGACCATAGCCCCTGAGCTTTCAGGGAGTCCCAGACCGCGCCCCAGCCCACTAGACTGGCGTCGGTCGTGACGATGACCCACTCTGCGGAAGCTCATTCCCTGGGACAGGTGATCCTGGGTTAGCCACCAACGGAGTGAGTCTCTGGTCTTCTGATCTACTTGAATCACTGGAGACAAGTCTGTATAGTCCCCATTCCACTGTTTCAGCATGCACAGTTGTAATGGTCTTAGATGAATTTGCGCAAAAGGAACTATGTCCATTGCTGCAACCATCAACCCTACTACTTCCATGCACTGAGCTATGGAAGGTCGTGGAACAGAGTGAAGAACTTGACAAGCGTTTAGAAGTTTTGACTTTCTGACATCTGTCAGGAAAATCTTCATTTCTAAAGAATCTATTATTGTCCCCAAGAAAGGAACTCTTGTCGACGGTGACAGGGAACTTTTTTCTATGTTCACTTTCCATCCGTGAGATCTGAGAAAGGCCAGAACGATGTCTGTGTGAGCCTTTGCCTTTGAAAGAGACGACGCTTGTATCAGAATGTCGTCCAAGTAAGGTGCCACTGCAATGCCCCTTGGTCTTAGAACCGCTAGAAGGGACCCGAGTACCTTTGTGAAAATCCTTGGAGCAGTGGCTAGCCCGAATGGGAGAGCCACCAACTGGTAATGTTTGTCCAGAAAGGCGAACCTTAGGAACTGATGATGATCTTTGTGGATAGGAATATGTAGATACGCATCCTTTAGATCCACGGTAGTCATAAATTGACCCTCCTGGATTGTGGGTAAAATCGTTCGAATAGTTTCCATTTTGAACGATGGCACTCTGAGAAATTTGTTTAGGATCTTTAAATCCAGAATTGGTCTGAAAGTTCCCTCTTTTTTGGGAACTACAAACAGATTTGAGTAAAAACCCATTCCTTGTTCCACGGTTGGAACTGGGTGTATCACTCCCATTTTTAACAGGTCTTCTACACAATGTAAGAATGCCTGTCTCTTTATTTGGTTTGAAGATAAGTGAGACATGTGGAACCTTCCCCTTGGGGGTAGTTCCTTGAATTCCAGAAGATAACCCTGAGAAACTATTTCTAGTGCCCAGGGGTCCTGAACATCTCTTGCCCAAGCCTGAGCAAAGAGAGAGAGTCTGCCCCCTACTAGATCCGGTCCCGGATCGGGGGCTACTCCTTCATGCTGTTTTGGTAGCAGCAGCAGGCTTCTTGGCCTGCTTACCCTTGTTCCAGCCTTGCATCGGTTTCCAAGCTGGTTTGGTTTGTGAAGCATTACCCTCTTGTCTAGAGGCTGCAGAGTTGGAGGCCGGTCCGTTCCTGAAATTGCGAAAGGAACGAAAATTAGACTTATTCTTGGCCTTGAAAGGCCTATCTTGTGGAAGGGCGTGGCCCTTACCCCCAGTGATGTCTGAGATAATCTCTTTCAATTCTGGCCCAAAAAGGGTTTTACCCTTGAAAGGGATATTAAGCAATTTTGTCTTGGAAGATACATCCGCTGACCAAGACTTTAGCCAGAGCGCTCTGCGCGCCACAATTGCAAACCCTGAATATTTCTCCGCTAATCTTGCTAACTGCAAAGCGGCATCTAAAATAAAGGAATTAGCTAACTTAAGTGCGTGAATTCTGTCCATAACCTCCTCATACAGAGTCTCTCTACTGAGCGACTTTTCTAGTTCCTCGAACCAGAACCATGCTGCTGTAGTGACAGAAATAATGCCCGAAATAGGTTGCAGGAGGTAACCTTGCTGTACAAAAATCTTTTTAAGCAAACCCTCCAATTTTTTATCCATAGGATCTTTGAAAGCGCAATTATCCTCGATAGGAATAGTAGTGCGCTTGGCTAGTGTAGAAACTGCCCCCTCGACCTTAGGGACTGTCTGCCATAAGTCCTTTCTATGGTCAACCATAGGAAATAATTTCTTAAATATAGGAGGGGGGACAAAAGGTATGCCGGGCTTCTCCCACTCCTTATTCACTATGTCCGCCACCCGCTTGGGTATAGGAAAAGCGTCGGGGTGCACCGGAACCTCTAGGAACTAGTCCATCTTGCACAATTTTTCTGGAATGACCAGGTTGTCACAATCATCCAGAGTAGATAGCACCTCCTTAAGCAGTGTGCGGAGATGCTCTAATTTAAATTTAAATGTCACAACATCAGGTTCTGCCTGTTGAGAAATTCTACCTGAATCAGAAATTTCCCCATCTGACAAATCCTCCCTCATGGCCACTTCAGATTGGTGTGAGGGTATGACAGAGCAATTATCATCAGCGCCCTCCTGCTCTACAGTGTTTAAAACAGAGCAATCGCGCTTTCTCTGAAATGCAGGCATTTTGGATAAAATATTTGCTATGGAGTTATCCATTACTGCCGTCAATTGTTGCATAGTAACAAGCATTGGCGCGCTAGAAGTACTAGGGGTCTCCTGCGTGGGCAAAACTGGTGTAGACACAGAAGGAGATGATGTAGAACTATGTCTACTCCCTTCATCTGATGAATCATCTTGGGCAACTTTATTATCTGTGGCAGTACTGTCCTTACTTTGTTTGGACACTATGGCACAATTATCACACAATTTTGAAGGGGGAGACACATTAGCTTCCATACATACAGAACATAGTTTATCTGAAGGCACAGACATGTTAAACAGGCTTAAACTTGTCAATAAAGTACAAAAAACGTTTTAAAACAAAACCGTTACTGTCTCTTTAAATTTTAAACAGGGCACACTTTATTACTGAATATGTGAAAAACTATGAAGGAATTGTTCAAATTTAACCAAATTTTCACCACAGTGTCTTAAAGCATTCAAAGCATTGCACACCAAATTTCAGACCTTTAACCCTTAAAATGAGGAAACCGGAGCCGGTTACAGTTGTAACCCCTCTACAGTCCCAGCTACAGCCTTTGCTGCGACTTTACCAAACCCAGGGGGGTATACGATACCAAATGAAGCCTTCTAGGAACCTTTTCAACTACTTTCAGACCCACACACATGCAGTTGCATGTCCTGCTCTCAAAAGTAACTGCGCAGTAATGGCGCGAAAATGAGGTTCTGCCTACTACAGAGAAGGCCCTTCCTGACTGGGAAGGTGTCTAAACCAGTGCCTGACGTAAAAAAAACGTTCCCCAAAGTTATAAAGTGTGAATTTCAACATAAAGCTGTATAAAATGCCCAAATAAAGCAATCGATCTAGCTCATAAAAGTGTCTACCAGTTTTATAGCCCATATTAAGCCCTTTATTCTGTTTGAGACTAAGAAAATGGCTTACCGGTCCCCATGAGGGGAAATGACAGCCTTCCAGCATTACACAGTCTTGTTAGAAATATGGCTAGTCATACCTTAAGCAGAAAAGTCTGCCAACTGTTTCCCCCAACTGAAGTTATCTCATCTCAACAGTCCTATGTGGAAACAGCAAACGATTTTAGTTACTGCTGCTAAAATCATATTCCTCTCACAAACAGAACTCTTCATCTTTTTCTGTTTCAGAGTAAATAGTACATACCAGCACTATTTTAAAATAACAAACTCTTGATAGTAGAATAAAAAACTACAACTAATCACCACATACTCTTCACCATCTCCGTGGAGATGCTGCTTGTTCAGCGGCAAAGAGAATGACTGGGGTGGGCGGAGCCTAGGAGGGACTATATGGACAGCTTTTGCTGTGCTCTTTGCCATTTCCTGTTGGGGAAGAGAATATTCCCACAAGTTATGGATGACGCTGTGGACCGGACACACCAATGTTGGAGAAATTATAAAATATTTTAGTTGTGATGGACCCCTGCCTTAGCACCAACCTCCCTGATCCCCCCCTCCAGCTCTCTAACCCTCTCCCCTACCTAATTACCGCCATCTTGGGTACTGGCAGCTGTCTGCCAGTACCCAGTTTGGCCCCACAAACCAAACTATTTTAATTTTATTTATAACTTTTATTTGTATGTTTAATTATTTCTGTAGTGTAGCAGCCCCCCCACAATACCCCCCCCCCCTCCCAGATCCTTTTAAATGTAAAAAAAAAAAAAAAAACTTTTTTTCCCCTTCCTTCTTCATTGGTGTCAGTGTGGCTAATGCGCGCATGTGCACATGCATGCGCGTCCACACGCTCCCTCCTCCCACTGGACAAAGGCACCATCGGCACCATCACTACTGGTGCAGAGAGGGCCACAGAGTGGCTCTCTCTGCATCGGAGGCTTGTAAAGGGGTATTGCAGGATGCCTCCATATCGAGGCATCACTGCAATACCCTCAGAGCTGCTGGAAGCGATTGTGATCACTTCCAGCACTCTGTTAGACAACTGACGTACCAGGTACGTCTATTGTCATTAACAGTTTTTGCATGACGTACCTGGTACGTCAGTTGTCATTAAGGGAATAAAGGAGCATTAAATACAATTTTTTTCTTACGTTTCAGATAAAAAAAATAAAAATATTGAACAACTTTACATTTTACTTCTGTTTTCTTTTGGTATCATTTGAAAAGCATACCTAGATAGGCTAAGGAGCAGCAATGCGCTACTGGGAGTATCTGGTGATTGGTGGCTGCACATATATGCCTCTTGTCATTGGCTCATTTAATGTGTTCAGTTAGCACCCAGTAGTTCATTGCTGCATATCCTTCTGCAAAGGATACCAAGAGAATGAAGCAAATTTAATAATAGCAGTATATTGGACCTGCAACCTGTTTATTTAATCATAAATTTAAGCTGCCTCTGTCGGGTTCATATATGTGTTTATCTTATCATTTTATTATTATTATTGGTTATTTGTAGAGCGCCAACAGATTCCGCAGCGCTATATCTGGCGTATCACAGCCAGTGCCTCACCAGCCGTTGACGTCACCGCACGTCACTGAACCTTTTTCTTCAAACTTGGAAGTTAAGACTTTGGCTTCTGCCGTGTAATCTTCTATTTTGGTGCAGTTTTGTTTTATGCGTTGAAATTGCCCAAGGGGTATGTTATTTTTCCACCTTTTAAGGTGTCCACTATGAGCATCTAACAAGCCGTTTCTATCCGTGCTTTTTCTAAAATTTTTAACTGCCACCTTATTTGTTTCATTATCACAAAATAGGGTGAGATCTAAAAAGTCTATTTTTTCTTTAGAATGGTGATATGTAAATTTAAGATTATAGGTATAGGTATTATCGTTCATATATTCCATAAACTTATCAATATCACTTTGTGGCCCAGACCAAATAATTAAAATGTCGTCTATTAACCAGTGATATTGTATTAGGTTTTGCATAAAGGGATTATTAGTCCATATCTTGCAGGATTCGAAGTTAGACATAAAAAGGTTGGCATACGATGGGGCAAAGGTTGTCCCCATCGCCGTGCCTCTAATTTGTTAATACAATTTGCTCTCAAATAAAAAATAATGAGTAAGAATAAAATATATACAATTCACAATAAACTCAATTTGGTCCTTCTCTAAATTGCTTTTAGAGCATTCCTCTTTAATTGCTAAAATTCCTTTTTCATGAGGGATACTGGTATACAACGCAGAAACGTTGCATGTGACCCAGTATCACTTTTCCACTCTAATCCTTCATACTTATTTATTACATCCATAGTATCCCGTAAGTAGGCCTTAGTTTGTTTTACTAATGGTTGGAGGTAGTAGTCAATGTATTGACCCAATACCTGATATTATGGGTCTCCCTGGAGGATGAATAGGGTTTTTATGTACTTTGGGGAGGTGGTAGAAACATGCAATTTTAGGAAAAATTTCTTGTACGTAATTAAACTCAGCTTGATTTAGGATACCTCTTTGTTTAGCTGCAGTTAGTAGTTCTCTCAATTCCTCTTTGTATGCATGAGTAGGGTTAAATGTAAACATTCTGTATATCTCCTTATCATTTAAAAGGTTATATGCTTCATTTAGGTAATCTTGTCTGTTCTGGACCACTATTCCTCCCCCTTTATCAGCTGCCCTGTATATAACATCTGTATCCTCAATTAAATTTTTTAGGGCTCTCCTCTCCATAGGTGATAAATTAACTCTTACTGTGTTCTGATTGCTACACAAATAATCTATATCTTCACATACAAGTTTATTAAACATTTTAATAGATTCACTTTGTGCATTTCGAGGGTAAAATATAGATTTTCGTTTTAGAGGGCAGTGTCTGGACATGTATGCACCTTCCTCATGGAGTGAAAGATTCAATAGTACCTCCCATGTAGTTTCATTAGACCTTTCTCCCTCTTTAGAGTTACCCTCAGAAGAATTAAATCCTGCATATTGTGTTTCTCTATATGCTTATTTTTCTTGTAATACCTTGTCAGAGTTACTTTTTCTTTTCTCTGTTTCTTTCCACCTTGTGTTCCTCTAAATTTTCTAAAGTTCTTTTTGGTTTTCTTGGATTCCCTCTCTCATTTATATGGTTTTCCCTTACTTAATTGTCTCTCTTGTTGCCGTCTCCAGGGAGGAATCCCTATAAAGATTACCCTTATTGTTATTCCCTTGTTTAGAATTATAGGGGATATATGTTTTATTAGATCCATTGGTCTTAAATTTTGGATTTGCTCCCTCCTGCTCCCATCTGGGAGTGTGATACTGGTTATCCCTCAATACTGCATATCTATTAGGGGTATTATACATGTAGAAGTTATTTCTATCCCCTTCATAATTCTTATTATTGCCCGTTTCTTTCGGGTAATTCGATTTTTGGACTGGAGTATTATGTTTATTATAGTAATGTTGGCTGCTCTAGAGTGCATTGATTTATTCTGCCCCTTGTTCTTATTTAATTCACTTGTATTCATATTTTGTCTTTTATTTTCATTTCCATTCCAATTAATATTCTGATCTGAATTGGCTTGGTTTACATTATCTGCAGCCCCGTCTTTATATTCCTTATAAGTGTATACTTTATCTTGCCTAAAGTCATCTAGATCCCTTTTTAATTTCTTTAATTTATTAGTTTCCAACTCTTTATAATAATTTTTGATTCTAGTTTGTATATTTTCATTGAAATCTTTCCATTTCTGTATTGTCTGGTATGGTTGCAATTTGTCTTAATGTTTTGTCAATCTCTCCCTTTAAATGCTCCAATTTGTACTCTCTATATTTAATTAATATTTTAATAAGTGTAATGGAACATTTATGAAGGGCTTGTTCCCATTCAGTTTAGTATTCGATTTCATCTAATTCAAAAGCTGGGAATTTAACCCCTTAAAGGGACATGCCACCCACATTTTTTCTTTTATGATTTAGAAAGAGAAAGCAATTTTAAACATCTTTCTAATTTACTTATATTATCTAATTTGTTTTATTCTCTTGATATTCTTTGATGAAAAGCATATCTAGATATGCTCACTAGCTGCTGATTGGTTGCTGCACATAGAAGCATCGTGTGATTGGCTCACCATGTGCATTGCTTTTTCTTCAACTAAGGATATTTAAAAAATGAAGCAAAATAAATAATGGAAGTAAATTGTAATGCTGTTTAAATTTCTATTCTCTATCTGAATCATGAAAGAAAGATTTTGGGTTTAGTGGCCCTTTAATGACAGCAGCACTTTTCCATTTTCTGTCCGTTTGGGACCAAGGCTATTTTTACATTTTTGCGGTGTTTGTGTTTAGCTGTAATTTTCCTCTTACTCCTTTACTGTACCCACACATATTATATACCGTTTTTCTCGCCATTAAATGGACTTTCTAAAGATACCATTATTTTCATCATCTCTTATAATTTACTATAAATTTTTTTTTATAAAATATGAGGAAAAATTGAAAAAAAAACACACTTTTTCTAACTTTGACCCCCAAAATCTGTTACACATCTACAACCACCAAAAAACACCCATGCTAAATAGTTTCTAAATTTTGTCCTGAGTTTAGAAATACCCAATGTTTACATCTTCTTTGCTTTTTTTTGTAAGTTATAGGGCCATAAATACAAGTAGCACTTTGCTATTTCCAAACCATTTTTTTTTTTCAAAATTAGCGCTAGTTACATTAGAACACTAATATCTTTTAGGAATCCCTGAATATCCCTTGACATGTATATATTTTATTTTTTAGTAGACAACCCAAAGTATTGATCTAGGCCCATTTTGGTATATTTCATGCCACCATTTCACCGCCAAATGCGATCAAATAAAAAAAATCGTTCACTTTTTCACAAATATTTTCACAAACTTTAGGTTTCTCACTGAAATTATTTACAAACAGCTTGTGCAATTATGGCACAAATGGTTGTAAATTCTTCTCTGGGATCCCCTTTGTTCAGAAATAGCAGAAAGATATGGCTTTGGCGTTGCTTTTTGGTAATTAGAAGGCCGCCAAATGCCGCTGCGCACCACACGTGTTTTATGCCCAGCAGTGAAGGGGTTAATTAGGGAGCTTGTAGGGTTAATTTTAGCTTTAGTGTAGTAGACAACCCCAAGTATTGATCTAGGCCCATTTTGGTATATTTCATGCCACCATTTCACCGCCAAATGCTATCAAATTAAAAAAAAACGTAAAATTTTTCACAATTTTAGGTTTCTCACTGAAAGCATTTACAAACAGCTTGTGCAGTTATGGCACAAATGCTTGTAAATGCTTCTCTGGGATCCCCTTTGTTCAGAAATAGCAGACTTATATGGCTTTGGCGTTGCTTTTTGGTATTTAGAAGGCCGCTAAATGCCGCTGCGCATCACACGTGTATTATGCCCAGCAGTGAAGGGGTTAATTAGGTAGCTTGTAGGGTTAATATTAGATTTAGTGTAGAGCTCAGCCTCCCACCTGAAACATCAGACCCCCTGATCCCTCCCAAACAGCTCTCTTCCCTCCCCCACCCCACAATTGTCCCCGCCATCTTGGGTACTGGCAGCTGTCTGCCAGTACCCAGTTTAGAAGAAAAAATTGGGTTTTTTTAAAATTTGTTAAATGTTTCTGTAGTGTAGCTTCCCCACACACAAAACCAACCCCCCCCCACGATCACTTTTTGTGCTTTTGCACAAACAAGATTAGGCCAGTTTTATTAAAACATTTTCCGTAGTGTAGCGGTTCCCACCCACGCACGCGCCCCCCTTGATGTCACGCAGCACACCGATGGCCTCCCACCCACTAACGATACCGGCCATCGATGTCCAGTGGCCATCGGATGGCCATGTGAGGTTATTGCAGGATGCCTCCATATCGAGGCATCACTGCAATAACCGGAAAGCAGCTGAAAGCGAGCAGGATCGCTTCCAGCTGCTTTCCACACCGAGGACGTGCAGGGTACGTCCTCAGGCGTTAACTGCCTTTTTTTGAGGACGTACCCTGCACGTCCTCAGTCATTAAGGGGTTAAACATCCTTAATCCCCTAGGGATTACGTCATGCAATACATAATTATCAAGTAGGACTAAGTCCTGCCACTCTTTGGCATCCTTTTCCAATATTTTTTTTTAATTCCCTAAATATATTTATGGGATTTTCTACCTCTATGTTTGGAATATCTGTTAGTAAATTTGATGCACGCTTTCTTGTGCATCTTCTGCTATTTTCTCCAAACTTACTCAATTCCATAGGTGTATTCAACATAGTCATTTACAGGTGATATGATAATACAATCTAATCCTTTAGTCTAATATATCTTTATATCTTATTTGTGTAATTGCTTGTAATAGGGGTATCTCCTTCAAGAATTCTCTTTTATATGTTTTATCTTAAGTATAAAAAGAAGTATTTTCTATGTGTAATTGATTATGTTAATAGTTTTGCTCCCGTGTACATTGGAGTTACTCAAAGTGAATTTGATGTTAGTCAGAAATTTTAAAGAGTATGTTCCTTAAACATCCCTTTACTTGCACAGGTGTCCTTATTTGAATTGATTCAGTTAACCCTGCTGTTAGATACCTGATCCTAAAGTGGCGAACAAAAGCAACTCCAAATATAATGGAAGTCAAAAACTGTTTGAAGAAACAGTGTATCGAACAGGTTGATACTAACAAAGTTTTCTCAAAGTGGTCTCAGTTTATTAAAGTTCTCTCTAGTGAGATTGAATATCTAATATGCCCTTTTAGAAGTACGGAACTAATCCTTTTGGGTTTGTGGTAACCGATTATATCTTAGTTTTTCCCCCTTTGTTTGATGTTTGCCTGTTTCATGTTAGAAAATGATATCTATTTAGGGACAAGGAAGTTATTAGGGTAGTCTAAAATATTATAGCAGGTGCAATGTTAGGCTTTTTTCACCTTTGGGGAATCAAGTTATGGTTGATAAGACGTATAAATCACCCCCCAGTATGTAAACATGAAGATAATGTTCCTCATGTTTTAGTACCCTGAATTGAAATATCTATAATAAAAGTTAAGTCCTATCCGAATAATTAAAGTTTACTTTATACTAGACTGTCCCTTTAAGTGTGTACTATCTTGAATATAACCTGGAAGGCTTTTGAGACTATAGGCAGGAGTAGATTGTCGAACTAGTCTCCCAACCTTTTGCATAAGGAACCCCTGCTAGCCACTATGGGCCTATCTGGTGGTTTTGTTTAGAGTTGTATGTATTTTGGGTACTATGCACAAGGTTGGGACAGTGGTGTCAAGACAATATTGTATGAATTCCAATTTGATAAGCACTTCTTCACATGCAGTGTCTGAAGTGTGCAGTTACTTTTGAGGTTTTTTTTGCAGGGTTGAATGTCAATCTTTGGTAGGTCTTACTGTCAGAGTTGGGCGAGGGCCTCAGATCTGTAGTGTTTCGTTGAGTACAACTATGGCCCATCCTTTTATCTGCTGGTATTACTATATTGGGATTGTAATTTAAAATCTGTAACAATTTTCTTTCCCCTGGTGTAAATTTCTTTGAATGGCAGGGTCATCAGCAATGGTGTAATTGAGTGATTTCTCGTTCTATCAATATATGCAACATTTCAGTGTAGTCACGACAAGTGCTATTTGTTTTTAATAGTAGTGCTAATGACTGGTATGGGATTATGAGTACTCTGCTCTTAAGGTGTTGTGTGATGAGGTAATTAAGATCACCTAAATTTAAAATCTTATGCCTACATCAGTGGGTGTCCTATTGTAAAATGGAACGGCCTCCATTATAGTGGCTTGAGTGGTATTGGTGCTGACTGGCGCATGGTGTAATACTACCACATACCTTTGTGACCCTATTTTTATGCTTGGTCAGAAAAGGACTTTTATAAAAGAAAAAGCTGCAATTTTTGGCAAAGTGATTAATATATGTACTTTATACCCAATTGTAGTCAAACCTGTCTTGTAAGCCACCACACACAATCGTCACCCAGTAATGGTTCCTGACCCATCATTTGAAGAAATTAGCTTTAGAGCATTACATTTACTATGTCCCTTTCTAGTTCATAACCATGCATCTTAAGATGTGACATTTTTGAAACTGGGAATAAATGAAAGATGTGCACAGAGATGTTTTGCCACCTTTTATTTCCAAAATAAAATGAGTTGTGGCTGTTATTCATAACAAAGGCAAAAGCCTATGAAATATACATACTATCAAAAATTCACAAAGATAAAAAAAATATTCAACAGAACTTGAAACTGCAACTAATGTGTTCCCCTCAGCATCACAAGAGGAAAGCTGCTTATAAAGAAACCCTCACTGAGACTAGTGCATTACAGGTTAACCGCATTAGAACATAGCGCACAATGTGCAGCCATCACAGGGAAACTGTAAAAGAAAATGTGAAATTAACAGTAAAGCTGCACTCATGGCTGAATGCTTATATAGCAGCTAAACATTAAACAATAGATGCTTATCACAGGAGCTTTCACAGTTACATATAAACTTCAGAATGTAACAAGATGCATTTCAGAGGACTGCCAGGAATTAGTTTTAAAAACTGGGTTCCCACTCAGTTACCCTGTGACCACTACTGAACTAGTGACCCATTAGTTGTGGACGAGGCGCAGGGGTTCTGAGTTTCTCCCAGAATCGTGCAAGAATGGGGATAGGTATGGATACAGCTTCTCTGTAAAGGTGGCATTGAAAGTGTAAATGGAGGTCATGTTATCTGCGTTGTAGAATGAGATCTGACCTCCCTCATAATCTACATAAACACCAATTCTCTTGGGGTTTGAGGCCAAGACTAGCGACTTTGATGGAGATTCTAGGGCCTTGTAGGCATTGCCATTCCTAAGCCAGATTGCCCAGTAGCCATTCTTGGGGTTGAGCTTGATCTTTCCCTTGCGATTACTGGATTCGCTGGCCATGCCAACGTCCCAGGCAGTCTTGTCGCCGACTTCCACTTCCCAGTAGTGACGTCCTGAATCAAAGCCTTGAGATCCCAGAACAAGAATACACTGGCTGAAACGTTTTGGGTTGTCAGGGAGTGGGAGCTTGGCATCTCCGTACTTAACACTGGTCAGCCCATCAGACAGAAGCAAGTTTGGGTGAGCAGTGCTTGGATCTAGCATCATTGGAGACAGATCTGCAGAGGAAGAAAACATGAATTCTTTAAAAGGGACACAAGTTAGAATTAAAAAAAAAAAAAAAAAAATTCAGATAGAGCATGCAATTTAAACAACTTCCCAATGTACTTCCATTAACAAAATTTGTGGTCTTCTATTTGATACACCGAGTCACCAGCTCCTACTGAGCATGTGCAAGAAGTCAGAAAATATATATGCATTTGTGATTGGCTAATGTCTGTCATGATACAGGAGTGGGAAAAGGCATAACCGAAATTTGTCAGAAACAAACCTACTCATTTGAAATTCAGACTGAGGCCTAGATGATCGAAAGTGCTGAGGCGGCAATATTTAAAATGGATCTGACAATGTTGAGAATGACGGCAAAATATTCAGTCACGTGATACAGGGGTAACTGACATAACTGAAATTTGTCAGAATCCCCCACTCATTTGAAGTTTAGACCTTGTCCAGAATGCATTTATGCAAATCTACTAGTCCTTTAAGCAGAGTAGACTTTGTATACAGTGGACACTAAATTGCATAAAAAGTGAGTTACAAAATGGTCAGGGGCTAGGCTTGTGAATTAGCTCAGAGAAACAAACTCATAATAGGGAAAATATCCTGGTGTTGAAACAACCAGCTTGACACAAGTGTCACTACGTTTGTTAAAATGTCTGCTTTAAATAGTATAAACTATCAGCTTCCAACCAAGTCAAAATTGAACTTAATGATGTAGTATCAGAATGCAATGTTAAACTTTCCAATTTAGTATAATTTACTTAATACTCTCACAATATCTTGTCAAAAAGTAGGCTCAGGAACAATGCACTCCTGGGAGCTAGCTGCACATATACTTTCATTTTGGCTCACATTGATGCCTAATTTTTTTTTTTAGATACCGAAAAAAGTCTCCATGTTTAAATGGATAGCAAAAATGCCCAAACTACTGAATTTGTAAGTTGTTTCATGGAATTCCTGGTAGTGAAGAGATTAATGGTATTTGTTGGCAGCACAGTATTTAGCACTGGTCAAAATCCAGATAAACTCACTATGAAGTAGAATCTCTTAAGTGAAACTTACTGCTACATACAATAGGTGCTAACATTCAAGGGAACGGACACTTACATGGAACAATGAAGGATTTCATTTCCTTCCAAATGATATATTGGATGGGTCCCTTAAATGTTCCTTGGCACAGGTCTTTAGAAAGTAGAGTATTACCAGATGACACCACTTCCTTCTGCTGTTCCTGGCACCTAAGAGTTGAAATTAAGAATTTGATTTTCAATATACAGCCAATGCTTCGACTCTCACCCTCTCTCAAAAACAATGAAAAAAATCTAGACATACAAGCAGCGAGTGTACCAATGATTTATACAAAAGGTTTTACTTACTTGTCAATGAAGTTTTTGATATCCTGTATTAAAAAAAAAGAAAAAAAAAGTTAATCTCACAAGCACCACTTTTTTAATATGGCTTTAAATTTAAGGTAACATTTGCATTTTCCTAAGGGCAATGCAAAAATAAATTGCTACTGGGAAAGAATTAAGCTACTCACAGTGAGGAACGAGATGGCGTCCTTGTCATTCACTCGGTCCTCAGCCACAGAGATTGTCTGCTTGATGTTGTCTCGTTTTTCCTGCATCTTGATCAAGTTCTGCTCCATTTCCTTCAGCAAACTATCTCCCTGTTCCTTCAGCTGCTCCAACAGCTTCTCCTCACGCACCTTCAAGAACTTGTGTACCTTTTCAAACTCTGACACTACATGCTGCTTATACTCTGACACATTGGTCTAAGGACAGATAAAAAGGGGATAACGCACTTTAGCTACATATGCAAGGAAGGCTTCATTTTCTACAGTACAGCAGACAAACATGCATGCTGCAGTACATAGAGTTTAAAAGGGACAGTAAAGTCCCAATTAAACTTTATGATTCAGACATGTGTAATTGTAAACTTTACATTTTGCTTTTTTTGTCTTGGTATTTTTGTTAAAGGCTAACCCCTAGGAAGGCTTATAGGCTAAATTATAAGAATGAAGCCCCTCTTATCTCAGTCTGGCTGTGAAAACCCAACATGTACAGTTTGTTCACGTGGGCCATATAGATAACATTGTGCTCATCATAGTGGAAATTAAGCAGCTGGGTGAGGGCAGCAGTCCAATATGCAATTTTTGCTCTGGATTAATTTTTTTTTTTATAATTTAGGTCCCTCATTTTTTTGCAAATCATTTACATTAGCTCAATGTTAAATTAAACTTTAGCCAAGTGGCCATTAAAATCTGCTGGAGAAAACTGGATATGGAAGTTTGTCAGTGATTCTTATCTCACTATTTATGAGCTTTGGACAACTTACCTTGTGCTGTTCAATCTTTTCATTCTGCTGACTAGTCAGCTGCTCAATAACTTTCAGAGAAGCTTCTAGTGGGGACACAATAGCAGTCAGCTCTTCCTACAAGGGGGGGGGGGGGGGGAAATAAAAATAAATATAATATATAAAAAAGAGAAAATTAACAGAAACTATAAGGCTGGCTAAATTTTATTACACCAGTTAAAATGTGTTTGAGACTACAAGCACTCACCCTGTACACACCCACAGCATCCAAGATAGGCAGGAAGTTATGGCATGCATGCTTAAGAGAATCTCGACAAATAACACATCCAAGGGCACCATCATCCTTGCAGTACAGCTTCAGCCTCTCATCGTGCACAGGGCAGTTTTCAAGTGGACGGGATTTCTTCTCTACAGGAGTTGCAGGGGTGCCAGCAGCCTTCTTGACCAGATTAGCCAGGGCCCTGTTAGTGGTGTATTTGTGGTCAGATATGGACTCTTTACATTCTGGACATGACAATGTGGTCTGCCCATTCCAGGCCTTGTCAATGCAGTTTCGGCAGAAGTTGTGACCACACTCCACCATAACAGGATCTTTGAAGAGTTCAACGCAAAGTGGACAAGTAAGCTCTTCAGCAAAGTCACCTCCTGGTCCAGAGTTTGAAACTGCTTCAGTAACCTCAACCTTTGCTTTCTGAAAAGAGGAAAAGAAAAATGTGAGCAGAAGATTTGTTTAACAAGTTTCCTTACTAGAATAAGTGTGTTTTTTGTAAGTTGATATCTTCGCATAAATGCAAGAACTTTTAAACATCTTAAATACTTTACCTGTAGATGTTTAACCTATGAACAAATCTTCAAAACAAATGGAAAAAAAAGTTTAGATATTGTGCAGTAAATACAAACTATTGGGTTTAATAATTTTGTAAATATACTTTATGCACTGTTATTTGATGTTCAGGTAAATAAATCATTAGATATACATATGAACGCAAATGTTTAAGCCACAGGACGCAGGACATCTTTAGGTTACACGGCATCTCCAATACCGCCAGATCAGCCATGTGAGCATACCCGTAGATCAGTCTAGATATAACGTTTTATATAGATAGACAAAAAAACAAAAAAAAAAACAGTAGCTCCTCTTCTGTAACAGAAAACCGGGTATCAAGTATCAATTTATCCTTAAGACTGTCAGAGGATTTGTTGCACTTCAGGTTTACGTACCCAAAAAAATAAAAATAGGTGTACAACTACTACATATGAATTTCTCTCAATGCCCTCCGGAAGTTAAGAGATTGATCTACCATCAAGAGAAGATTTTAAAAACCTTTGAACTACAAGCAGAAGTTTAAGGTAAACTTTTTCAAAGCTGTTTAAATTTAATCAGAAAGGCCTGTGTAACAAAAGGATTGTAAAAACTACTCTTCCTACAGTTTTCTTTACAAGTCATGTACATGAATGTCTAGTCAGAAAAAAAGTTAAAAAAATAGTAACACTGCCAAATAATTTTCTTTTTTGAACAGAAGTAGTCAAAGAATAGTAAATAAAGATGACCAAGAGATATAGCGTTAGAAACTATAGATAATTAAAAGATCATGGCTAATGCGGACCCAAAGCAGCTAAATTGTGCTGGTTAATTAAGTTAAGAAAAAAAAAATGAAACCATAGTAGATATGAAATCCCAGCCTCTTCAAAGAACAATCTCCTGGGTTTGGTCTCAAAACCAGTAGAATATGGTGAATAAGACTCACTTTGCTAACAGATTGGTAACTCAAGAAAGTTCACTTTAGGGTACTTCAATACCTCAAGTGGCAAGTTTTATTTAGCAACATGTTAGATATAGGAAATAGTATGTTTCTTCTGATGAGTACCTGTTTTGTGTTGAGCGGTAACTTTTCTATACCTCCTTATAAGAGCAGCTGAACCACTTACCATGTAGGTTGTATAAAACGGAGTTTTTCTGGAAGATTAAGAGTGATATTTGAACCTTCAAATCAACATGCTTATTAAGGGGCACTACAAGTCTTTCATCTGAAAAGATGGCATGGGGAAGCCGCTACAGCTCAGAGAAGAAGATTAACAAATCAAATGTGCAAGAACAGTTGTAAGCACAATCTTGTTTAAGACAGCTATGGTTTGTTAGTTGCAGCGACACTAGGTATTAAAAATAAGGATTTGTTTTAATAAAAAAGTGTATCTACTCGAACGATGAAAAGGCCACGTGCTCGCAAAAAGCTATTGAATAATTTATTTGGATATACATATTGAAAATAAAGGGAACAATGGAAAACCATGAACAAAAAAGACATCAAGGATAAACAGATTCTATAATGCAAGAGGAATCTGTAGAGATGAGAAAAAAAAAAAAATAGTTTGGCAGAAGATCAGAAAATATTGATCTTAAAGAACCCTTTGAGAATTTTGACTAAAAGAAACAGACTAAAACTTTAGAGAGCTGACCGCAGACGTAAGCTGTACAACAACCCCTGGCAAATTAAAACTGTACGACGAAAGCTGACAGAAAAGGACCTGAAAGACTGAACCTGGTTACCTTTGATTCTGGCTCCGGGTCCTCTGCTTTTCTCTTTTGTGGGGTCTTTGAATCCTGTTCAGAAACGTCTTTCATCTCCTGGTCGTCTCCGTTCGTTTCAATTGCATCTTTTGAAGGTTTGGACAACACCAAGCGAGTTTTGTCCACCCATTCGTTCTGGCGACGAGTCACTGCAGAAAAAGTGAGCTTACAATATATATTCACAGGAAACCAGAATGAAGTGAATAAAGTGGGACATTGGAAGACCAGGCAGCACTCACTTACCATACCCCAACTGCTGCAGACTGGAGGGAAATGGATGCAACTTGGCACAGAGCATAATGAGGTACATTACGAGCGTGATCTATGTACTGTATATACAAAAGCAACAATTCCACATTCTACTTTGAAGCACACCTGCATAAGAAGTTATGCAATCGGACAACGATTTGAGGGGACTATTTTTTTTATGTTCTGATGAACACAGCAAGACAAGCTGTATTGATTACTAGAGACCAGAGTCAGCAAAGTCAAAACTGAATATACAGCTTTGTGTTTGCTTTTAAAAAAGTGAAATAGAAAATAAAGGTGATTGTACTTTAGCTATGTCACCAAAGTACTAAGGTACAGTTAAAAATTACACAAGATGCCCATCACCGTTTTTATAGATACAACCCTGGGGAAGGATCTACAGCAGGGGTGTCAAACTCATGAGTCGTGGGCCATTTTCCATATAAGTGCAACTCATGCAAGGCTGCACACCACCTACATATCTTGCCATTGCTTTGTTTGAATTGCATTGATTGTCTTTTAAAGGTTATATTCTATAGCAATATTAAATTGATTTGCAAATGTTTTATTTTTTAAAATGCCAGTTTGACACCCCTGATCTACTGTGACAAATTCAGCCAATTTAAAAAAGGCACATTCAGAATTTGTAGGGGCCGTAGCAATCCTGTTTTCACTCTAGCAGATTTTCTCCTATACCCAAACAGTGAAAACAAATTAACTTTCAGAGATCACTGCTCCACAGATCTAAAAAAAAAAAAAAAAAAAAAAAAAAAAGGAACTACACTGCACAAGTTCAGATTTATTTTTTTTTTACAGAATTTGGAGGGGAGTGGGCTTGCAGTAGCAATCCCGTTTTCACTATTAGATTTTCTCATACACCCAAACAGTGAAAACACTTCAACAAATTAACTTTTGGAGATCACTGCTCCACAGATCTAAAAAAAAAAAAAAAAAAAAAAAAAAGGAACTACACTGCACAAGCTCAGACCTAAAAAAAAAACACCAGAGTATAAGCAGTAAAAAACAAACAAACAAACGAGGGGACTGCATTAATATACCAGTAGCAGAAAACGCTTTAGTTCAGCTACATGGACTTGCATAACTTTTGCAAAAATTTTATTAAATCCAGCTTTCCACTTTAACATTTTACAATGTTCCAAAATTTACACATCAATGGTTTTACATAAAACGTAAAATATATAAAAAATGAGTAAAACCAAATATGTCACGTTGTGGGAAACCATAAAGCCAACAAGCCTTTAATAGTGTCAAGGGGAAAAAAACCGCTTCATCCCAAGTAGACACCGTTAAATTAAGTCACAAGTTGCTTGCGAACTAGATTGTTTTAAAAAGCTTAGTATGCTTTGATATTATGCATACCCCTTATTTTAGTTTAATACCAGAGAGACATCTTAAAACTGATCAATGCTACTTTGCTGGGTACACAAGGAGCATGGGAGAGGATGTGACGTGAGGCTATGAAGTAGACTCGAATACTGAACACTACTTCTGGCTCTGTATATTTAAAAAGGCACAGCACCCCTCCACTGAGCAGACAGACACAGCAGCATTAATCATACAACTTGCTTCCAAGCTCAAGCTACAGAGCCGTTCAGAGCATCACCATATTACAAAGACTAAGCAAAATCTATATATCCGAGTACCTGTTTAGTGATATGTACAGATTTAACATAAAAACAAGTTATGTCTAATTCAATACTCACAGCCTACATAATGTACATAGTACTCTTCCCGTCCAGCCTGTTTGTTAATTCGGGTCTTCACAATCTCTGCTTCATCTGGAAGACAAAAAAATAAATATTTAAATTTCAGATGAACTAATAATTTCATTACAACTAGAGAATGTGTTAAATAGACAGTACCGTAAAATGCGTTTCCCATTTGTAATGCTAATTAATGCCTTCAGATTTACAAAGTTTTGTTTTTTTTTTGGTTTTTTTTACAAACTACCCCATAGTCACCCATACCAGTAGTTTTATCTTTAAAACAATGAAACCCACATTTTCCCCATTTAGGATTCAGATAGAGCAGACAATTTTAAGCAACTTTCTAATTTGTCTGTTCTCTTGGCATCCATTTAAAAGCAGGAATGTAAAGCTTTGAGTTGAGCATTTAGCACCTGGGTAGTGTTTGCTGATTGGTGGCTAAATGTAATCAGACATTAGGCGCTACCTAGGGTTCTGAACAAATGTGCCAGCTTCTAAGCTTTCATTCCTGCTTTTCAAATAAAAATGTCTAGTGAACAATGAAAAATAGACAATAGGTGTAAATTAGAAAGGTGCATGCGCTCTAAATCATGAAAGAACATTTGGATTGCATATCCCTTTAAAAGGGTATAGGAAAATAAAAATTGAACTTGTACAATTCCAATAGTACATGTAATTTTAAAGGGACAGTTTAAATTTCTCCCCAATTATTCACTTTACCTGCTGGATTGTATTAAATGTTTTGCAAGTAGGTAATAAAATATTAATCTTCCATTGTCTTATCAAGTACTGGTGTGGTTTACCGGCAGACATAAGATAAAGCATGTATATGTAATGGCACCCCACTTGTGCATTTAACACCCATAAAGGACTACTACTAGCCCTAAAATACTGACTACATATTAAAAAAAAGGGACAGATTGCGATTTGTGCATATCAAAAGGCTAATTAATTGATTGCAAAAAAGTGTGTTTAAAAATTGCTTGCAAGTATTAAAATAATTTTCAAAAATAAGCAAAAATAATTACATAGCTAAGCTGTCTGGAGCAGCCAACTTCACCCCCCTTATCAGTGTTTAGACACAGGCACCATCAGATAATCACTATGCATTGTTTGCATTCTACCAAAAGAACAATAGATACAGCTATAGAAGGAAATGTGTGTGGGGGGGAGGGGGTTTAGTTTTACAATTCAGAAACAAAAAAGAAAGGGTTAATGGCGAGGCAGTGCAGTATAAATTTGCAAGTAAGAAAGGTTTATCTTGTCAAGCTCAGGAGCCGCAAGAACATAGGATCTAGCTGTTGAATTTGTCTGCAGGTATATACAGATTTTCATTGGCTCATCCATGTGTTCAGTTACAAACCAGTAGTGCATTGCTGCTCCTTCAACAAAAGGATATCAATAAGAAGTAAATCAAGTGGTTTAAAATAGTCTGAATCATGAAAGACAAATGTGTGGTTTCATGTATTGCTAGTAGTGTTCTACATTTGTCACATACAATTAGACGATTTAAGATTTTTTATTTCACGATTCAGATTTTTAACTAATTCTCTTAGCAGCTGTGCAGCCACCAATCAGCAACTTCTGAGCCTAAATATAATTTTCAACAAAGGACAGCAAAATAGAAATATAAATGCAAATGTTAAAGTTTGTTTGAAAAGCAGGATCTGAATGAAATAATTTGTTTTATTTCCCTTTAACTGATTTGATACGTTTATTAACAAATTAATCGTACATAGCATTCTTAGGGCAACATCATATTGCAGCTAACATGTGATTTTAAAAGGATTGTGCACGTGCTCTACTGAGTGCATCTGAGCAGCCGTCTAGTCACAGCCCGGCTACACAACGTAGCTCGCTCCCGCTATCAGATGCGCCCAGAAAAAATAATTTTATAATCAAATTTACGCTGCAATATTATGTTGCCTAACGTTTGCGCTAAGATGTTATATGATTGTGCACATACTACAGAATTATATAGCATTATATTGTAGGTTTACTGTCCCTTTAAGCAGGTTGTGCACATAGGCGATGCGATTAGGCTCATGCGCATGCGCAATGTTGCGCAAGGCTTTAGCCAATCAGATGCAATCTGCGCAGTCTAAGGAGACTAGCGGCCGCCATTGTTGCACGTGTTACAAATAGTCGGTGTTTATTAAACTCAGTTTTGATAAAAAATAATTAAATATAATTAATGCGCTTAGCAATACTCACGGAGAGTCCCGTCCGACCGCTTGCACGTGTACTTGTTCCCGACCTTCACCGTCTCGGCCTCGTCTTCATCCTCCTCGTCTTCGCCGCCATCATCGTCGTTTTCGTCCTCCTCATCCTCGCCAAGTGCTGACTCGTCGGGGTTACTGTCGGCCTCCTCTCCGGTCAGGGTGTCGTTCTTGTCGGATTCGGTGGTTGCGGGGTTAGCGACAGAAGCCATAGCTGATTACTAGAGAGATTACGGCAGTGCGCACAAGAAGACCACGGGAGCGAAGTGCACCACGTCTATCTCACAGCGGACACGGACAAAATGGAGAGAACAAGGGCTGCGTCAGCGAAAGAAATACCCGTGTGCGCACGAGTGCGCCTGCGCGAAGGAAGCAATGGGCGTTGTAGAGTGTCCACAGCGTACTCTGATTGGTAGACCAGTGCGCGCGCTCTCGATGTGGTGGGCGGTGACTCCTAGTTCCCGCTTTAGCACTGCCAGGCCTTTGTTAGGGCGCGCTACTGTGATAGAAGTGAACAATGCATGCCCTGAGTATATGGCGGCCATGATGACTATTCTAGATTAATACAGTGGTGCACGGAAAAAACTAATAAACATACATTATAGATTGTAAACCCTGTAGGGTCATTTTGTAATTCATCTGTTTCAATCTGCTGTACCTGTTTTTGTCTTTATTTATTGTAGCCAGTATAGCTATACAGTCTGTTTTACTTGATAGCTGGGTGGGGGCTTATCTCTCAATAAACTAAATATGCTGTATGGGCTAAGGAGCTATTGCAAATATACTGTGGATTATGTATATAGCCAAGGCTCAAGTCTTCTTGCCATTCTTCCACAAATACGTCAGTATACCCTGGCACCTACAGTGTTGTCAGATACTGGTCACTTACACAGTGCACACAGCAGTTTTTAGCACCCTCCTAAGCCACCAGCAGCACATGCACAGTCACTTGTTTCTGGGCTATATTTTTATGCATAGGATGTTTTTAAAGTGTAGCTGACAATTGGGGGGACTTACAAAAGGACATGTCTGTGATATGATTTTATATAGATTTTACAGGACTGTTTGGTGAAATACTGGACACCTACAACCTTCTGTACACAAACACATTTTACACCAGGGTCCTCTGGATCTGCTACCAGGCCAGGTTTTCAGGATTACCTCATGAGTGTGCTGGTTAGTAACCATGGTTACAGAGCAGCTGGTTATTTATACCTGGGTTATAGTTCAGGTATCCCTTAGGGGTGGAAAATGCAAACCTGTTTTAAAGGGACAGTCAACACTAGAGATAACATTATCCGATATTTAAAAATAAAAACCGAAGATCCGCCTGCACCATACCCCTTTTGTCTTGCCTACTTGCTTCTAGTAATCAACGTCGATAAACTCTATAATATGATGTAAATATGGCAGCCTAACTTCCCCCACCGTTACATAGCTACCTTCTTCTTCAAATGATCAGCCAATCAGATTCCAATCCTCGGTCAGAAATTGCAAGCGCGTGATTACTAGGAGAAGCAAGTAGGCAAGACAAAAGGGGTATGGTGCAGGCGGATCTTCGGTTTTTATTTTTAAATATCGGATAATGTTATCTCTAGTGTTGACTGTCCCTTTAATCTAGACCACTACATTTAGTTTTGCAAACTGCAGTCAACTAAATATCATTGTCTATCATCTATTCCTAACATTATTTTGTTTAACCTTTTAGCGCCGTTAGGACGAAATACGTCATAGCCCGTTTGGCTGTCCTGAAGCCAACGGCGCTTCCTGGATGTGATTGCGGTCTGGAGGGCGTGCCTAGCGTCATAGGGACGCTCCCTTGACCCAATCCCATAATTGAAATCTTGCGATTGCGTGCACGATCACAGGGTTTCAATTTGTCGACATCAGAACGTTATTCCGATGTAGACATTATGACCCTGTCACAGAATTAAGTCAAACCAACAACTGAAACTCCTGCAAACCAAGTCTTAGATAACAGTTTAAATATACAGAACCAAGTTTTATCAACAACTGAAACTCCTGCAAACCCAGTTTAGGTAAACAGTTTCAGCATCTTTACCATCCAGTAGCTGTTATCTTCATCTACAATTTCTATCTACAAGTTTCAACTACAGAGGAAAAATTATTTTATTCACATAAAGGCTTGTCTGTTTCAACCAATCAGACACCTGGAAAAATTATTTCAAGCAAACTGTGAGTAATTTCATTTCCAACTAAAAGTCACATTTAAAGTCACATCAAAAGATACTTGCAATTCATCAGATGAACATTTATTTCCACCTCCTACGTTAATTATTTTAACTTAATCTGTTTTTATCATATACTTTGAACACTATAGCATGAATTTATTGTCAATTTTAACTTGTGATTAAGGAATTTTAATATATAATATACGCAAGGTAATAGAGCTCTTTACCATTTATTATCCTATCAGAATATATTATCTAGTCCAATATTGTTTTGTATAGCAACAATTAAATATTTTGTTTTTTAACCTCTTGTAGTCATATTTTCACTATTTTTCACCCAATTTTCACCTATTTGTTTACCTTATCACAGCGCAATATATATTATGATTGAATTTTGAAACCAATACGAGAAGCTCATTTAAAGGTCACGGTAACACATATTATTTATGTATTGAAATACACACAGCTCCCCTCACTTGTTTTTTACCCCTGTCACAGACATCCCAACCTGCAAAAACTAATTTCAGGGAAGTGGGTTCACCCGCTACTGCGCCACCCCCCCTCCCAGTTATATATTGGACAACTTGAAACCCTAAATAAGATAGAGACTCATCATTAAAGTAGCTTCTCACTAAAGTCACATTAAAAAAAAAAAAGTAGCTTTATTGCACAACCACATACAACAAACCTATTTTCCAGTGATCGTACGCTTGTTGAATGCTTAAATATTTTAGAATACAAAGTTTAATTACGTGCAGTAAATAAGGTAGTATTTGTGCTTTATTTTATTAGAATCAGTGGGGGCTTTTTGGTTACTGATGCATGCTTTGGGGGTTCTATAACGTCCCAGCAACTTAAGGCATTCTTTAAAGAAACACTTTTCCGTATTTGGGCCACATTGGATCATGGTAGTTGGGAGATTCAGGGAGATTGCATTCCATTTGCTGGCATCAGGGAGCCGCTATTACAATCAGGGAGACTCCCTGAACTTCAGGGAGAGTTGGGATGTCTGCTGTGAAAGGGTTAAAAGGGATAGAACATTCAAAAACAAAATGTGCATGGGTGCATTCCAATGTGAGATGGACATATATTGCAAAAATGCTTCTGTTACAAGCGGCTGGTGCTGGCCCTCTGAGGTGTGGTGTCTGAATACTGGCGCACAGCTAGGGCTGTCACCTCAGCCGTGTTTTCCTGCCCACTTATAAATTACACATGCTGCAGGGTGTGCAGAGTAGGGCTGTCACCTCAGCCATGTTTTCCTGCACACTTATGAGTTACACATGCTGCAGCGTGTGCAGAGTAGGGTTGTCACATCAGCCATGTTTTCCTGCCCACTTATAAATGACTCATGCTGCAGGGTGTGCAGAGTAGGGTTGTCACATCAGCCGTGTTTTCCTGCACACTTATGAGTTACACATGCTGCAGGGTGTGCAGAGTAGGGTTGTCACCTCAGCCATGTTTTCCTGCACACTTATGAGTTACACATGCTGCAGGGTGTGCAGAGTAGGGTTGTCACCTCAGCCATGTTTTCCTGCACACTTATGAGTTACACATGCTGCAGGGTGTTCAAAGCGCAATATGCTTTGCAGACCTGGGTAGTACTATTCATGTTCCTCCCTGTACACTCTGCAGCATGTGTAACTCATATGTGTGCAGGAAAACATAACCAGGGTGCAGCCCTATGCACAGGCCCTCACAGGATATGTGCGTATGCTGCAGAAAACCAGTCTTCAAATTGAAATGCACATTTCATTTTAGACCTTTCTATCCATTGAAGATTCCTTGATCTATGACACTGGTTTTCAATCTTGTCCTCAGCCCAGGTTTTCAGGGTTATCTTGTGTGAGATCAGGTAAAATAACCACGATAGGGCAACAGAACAAGAGGGAGTGTTACAGGTCACTACAGAGAGAGTACAGACTAGCTGAGTATCTCACATGTGTCACTAAACACCTTACACACAGCTCTGAAGGAGAGGTACACTGGGAGGTACAGACTGGGTAACAGAACAAGAGGGAGTGTTACAGGTCACTACAGAGAGAGTACAGACTAGCTGAGTATCTCACATGTGTCACTAAACACCTTACAAACAGCTCTGAAGGAGAGGTACACTGGGCACTGGGAGGAACAGACTGGGTAACAGAACAAGAGGGAGTGTTACAGGTCACTACAGAGAGAGTACAGACTAACTGAGTATCTCACGTGTGTCACTAAACACCTTACACACAGCTCTGAAGGAGAGGTACACTGGGCACTGGGAGGTACAGACTGGGTAACAGAACAAGAGGGAGTGTTACAGGTCACTACAGAGAGAGTACAGACTAGCTGAGTATCTTACATGTGTCACTAAACACCTTACAAACAGCTCTGAAGGAGAGGTACACTGGGCACTGGGAGGAACAGACTGGGTAACAGAACAAGAGGGAGTGTTACAGGTCACTACAGAGAGAGTACAGACTAGCTGAGTATCTCACAAGTGTCACTAAACACCTTACACACAGCTCTGAAGGAGAGGTACACTGAGCACTGGGAGGTACAGACTGGGTAACAGAACAAGAGGGAGTGTTACAGGTCACTACAGAGTACAGACTAGCTGAGTATCTCACATGTGTCACTAAACACCTTACAAACAGCTCTGAAGGAGAGGTACACTGGGCACTGGGAGGTACAGACTGGGTAACAGAACAAGAGGGAGTGTTACAGGTCACTACAGAGTACAGACTAGCTGAGTATCTCACATGTGTCACTAAACACCTTACAAACAGCTCTGAAGGAGAGGTACACTGGGCACTGGGAGGTACAGACTGGGTAACATAACAAGAGGGAGTGTTACAGGTCTCTACAGAGAGAGTACAGACTAGCTGAGTATCTCACATGTGTCACTAAACACCTTACACACAGCTCTGAAGGAGAGGTACACTAGGCACTGGGAGGAACAGACTGGGTAACAGAACAAGAGGGAGTGTTACAGGTCACTACAGAGAGAGTACAGACTAGCTGAGTATCTCACATGTGCCACTAAACACCTTACACACAGCTCTGAAGGAGAGGTACACTGGGCGGAACAGATAGGGCAACAGAACAAGCTGGAGTGTTACAGGTCTCTACAGAGAGAGTACAGACTAGCTGAGTATCTCACATGTGTCACTAAACACCTTACACACAGCTCTGAAGGAGAGGTACACTGGGCACTGGGAGGT
Organism: Bombina bombina; assembly: GCF_027579735.1. Lineage (NCBI taxonomy): Eukaryota > Metazoa > Chordata > Amphibia > Anura > Bombinatoridae > Bombina > Bombina bombina. The sequence goes on from NC_069509.1 coordinate 36,532,649, forward strand.
ACAGACTGGGTAACAGAACAAGAGGGAGTGTTACAGGTCACTACAGAGAGAGTACAGACTAGCTGAGTATCTCACATGTGTCACTAAACACCTTACACACAGCTCTGAAGGAGAGGTACACTAGGCTGTGGGAGGTACAGACTGGGTAACGGAACAAGAGGGAGTGTTACAGGTCACTACAGAGAGAGTACAGACTAGCTAAGTATCTCACATGTGTCACTAAACACCTTACACACAGCTCTGAAGGAGAGGTATACTGGGCACTGGGAGGTACAGACTGGGTAACAGAACAAGAGGGAGTGTTACAGGTCACTACAGAGAGTACAGACTAGCTGAGTATCTCACAAGTGTCACTAAACACCTTACACACAGATCTGAAGGAGAGGTACACTGGGCACTGGGAGGTACAGACTGGGTAACAGAACAAGAGGGAGTGTTACAGGTCACTACAGAGAGAGTACAGACTAGCTGAGTATCTCACATGTGTCACTAAACACCTTACACACAGATCTGAAGGAGAGGTACACTGGGCGGTACAGACTGGGTAACAGAACAAGAGGGAGTGTTACAGGTCACTACAGAGAGAGTACAGACTAGCTGAGTATCTCACATGTGTCACTAAACACCTTACACACAGCTCTGAATGAGAGGTACACTAGGCTGTGGGAGGTACAGACTGGGTAACAGAACAAGAGGGAGTGTTACAGGTCACTACAGAGAGAGTACAGACTAGCTGAGTATCTCACATGTGTCACTAAACACCTTACACACAGCTCTGAAGGAGAGGTACACTGGGCGGTACAGACTGGGTAACAGAACAAGAGGGAGTGTTACAGGTCACTACAGAGAGAGTACAGACTAGCTGAGTATCTCACATGTGTCACTAAACACCTTAAATATACACCAAAGGCTTAGCACCTGTCATATATCCTTATGTAGCCAAGTCCAATTTTAACCCCACTGCTATGTGACCTTAATAACTTGCACCCTTCACAAAATTTCAGTACACACTTTTCAAACTTCACTTCTGGGTTAAACACTCACATTCACCCGTTGTCCGGAACTCATCTCCCTCTTTTACACAAAACCCGGTGTTCACCTGTGGTCTGCTTAGGAGACTCCACTATCGCGGTAGCCCGGCTCGTCCTTACTCGGCGTTCTGTGCTTCTCTGTTACCCCTTCGTGTGTGTGCTCGTTGACGTCTTGGGCGTGCTTCCGTCACAATACCTGCAGTGGGGCGTGGTGGAAATCGCTGCCGTGTGTGCACTTTAGTGATTACTCAGGTAATTCTCAAAGAACAAGAAAAAAGGCACCTTCACGGTTATGCGGTTAAAAAGTCTTTAGTTTATTTTCTTGAACAGCAAAACAAATTCTTAAGTTCAGCTCAGGATGGAAAGTTTGGGTTGTTCCCAGTGACCCACTGACGCGTTTCGGCTCGCTGGCCGTAATCGTAGTGTGGTCTGTATAGCCTCTATCGGCTCTTTTTAAATCTGTAGGCTTTTGCCTATTGGTTAAAACCAAAGAACCTGGGAATTAACCCATTACTTTCCAATTCATTTAATTACTCATATGTTAATACTATTGCAAAACTTTTCTTAGGACAATCAATTAATGTATTATAATAAACATCCTCATATATGACATGACTTCATAAAGTTACATTGGCACATTTCTGAAAATAATAAATTCATATCTCAATTTATACTTTTGTATCAACATCGTTATAGAAGGAGAAAAAGGGCTATCAATAATAATTTTAAATGAGTTGTTAACTCCTCTTTAACTATTTACTATAATGATACCCTCTTAATATAATGCAACCTTTTCCAGACAGTCTAAAACTTAAATATCAATTTATATGTCCCCTTGTTTTGGGTAAATTCATTCTCTGGTATGAGTTTTCTCCTTTCCATAACTTAGCTACCAATTTTTGTATTTATATTCTGGGATCGATTAGCATAATCTCTTAAACAGTCAGAGGTAATAAATCCTTATTTCTGGACACACAGACTATTTCCAGAAGTTGATCAGATCATACTCTGAATTTAATCCTTGTGGTAACCTCGTTTTTAGTCTGTGTATCCAGAATATTTCTTTTTTAGCCAAAACCGACTCCCTATCGCCTCCTCTGGAGCCCATTTTTGCATCATCTATTATTGTCCATCTAAGTGTATTGCTACTTTTATTATGACAATTTTTGAAATGAAGCACAAGAGGTGTAGTTAGTTTGCCTAGTTTTATGTTTGAAAGGTGCTCTCTAATTCTGTACCTTACTTCTCTAGTAGTGAGCCCAGTGTACTGAACTTCGCATTCTATACAGGTAAGCAGATAAATGGAATAAGTGGCTCTACAATTTGAACATCCTTTAAATTCAAAAACCTCTCCTGTTACACTGCTTTTAAATTCTTGTCTAGGGTCTAACTTCTCGCAGGCTTTACAATGTAAATTGCCGCATCTAAATACCCCTCTATGTTCTAACCATGAGCTTCTTCTTGGAAGCTCCGATTTCAACTGTGTAGGAGCAATTCTATTTCCAATAGACAGTCCTTTCCTGAATGCAAACCTGCACATTCTTGGACTTATCTCCTCCAGTCCATCATCAGCTTTTATCATAGACAGATTTTTTCTGATGATTTGACAAATTTCCTCATACTGATTGCTATATTGGGTGACAAAAGTCACCCTTTTCTCCTCTTTAATGTCACGCTTTTTGGACAACTCCCTATAATTAAGGTAAATTGACCTATCTTGGCCATCAATATCTTTTCTTACTGAGTCAATATCTTTTTGTTGATATCCTCTTTCTCTCAATCTTTTACTAAGATCGTCAGCTTGTATATTGTACGTGTCCATATTTGTACAGTTTCTCTTGAGCCGTATATATTGACCCCTTATAACTGATTTAAAGACCCTTTGAGGGTGATTACTGCGGGCATGCAATATAGTATTGCCCGATATGGGCTTTCTATATAATTCCACCTCAATTTTGCTTTGATTCTCTCCTTTAAGGGTAACATCTAAGTAGTTAATACTGCTCTTATCTACTTCAAAGGTGAATTTAATCCCCACATCATTTGTGTTCAGTCTTTCCACAAACCTCTTCGCCTCCTCAGGTCTACCACACCATACGAATATCAAATCATCTATATATCGTTTGTAATAAACAATGTGGTCCCTATCAGTGTTTTCACCCCCAAAGATGTGGGACAGCTCCCACCATCCCATGAATAAATTCGCATAGGATGGTGCAAATTTGGCTCCCATGGCCGTCCCACATCTCTGGAGGTAAAATTCCCCCTCGAAGGCGAAGAAGTTGTGGCTCAGTAAAAATTCTGTTACTCGTAATATATACTTTATTAAATCTTCATCAAAAGATTTATTTCTATGGAGAAAATAGTTTAATGCCTCCAAACCTTTCTCATGTCTAATAGAGGAATATAGCGAGACTACATCTATAGTCAACCAGATGTAGTTTTCTTTCCAATCTATAGATTCTATTTCTAGTAATAACTGTTTAGTGTCTCTTAAAAAACTTGGTAACTGTTTCACCAAAGGTTGGAGGATTTCGTCCAACCATTCTGAAAGATGTTCAAAAATAGAATTAATGCCACTTATTATAGGCCTTCCAACTACATTTACTAAAGATTTGTGGACTTTGGGCAAGAAATTGAAGATCGGAATAACAGGGTGGTCTACCAACAAAAATTCTTTAGTTTTATCATCCACAAAACCACCTTCAATTCCATCATCAACTAAATGCCCAAGTTCCTTTTGAAATCTTAGAGTAGGGTTAAAAGTCAACTTAGTGTATTGTTGCGGATCACTCAACTGTCTAAGGGCTTCTTTGACAAAGAAGGTTCGGTCCATGACCACGACCGAACCCCCCTTGTCCGCTGCCCTAATTACTAAATCATTTCTATTTCCCAATTTCTTTAACGCTAAATACTCCTCTTTGGTCAAATTTTTCCTTTTATATCTATTTACACGATAGGCTAATTTATTTAAATCCCTTTCAACTCGTTTTTGGAATTTCTCCAAAATTTCTCCCCTTGATTGAATGGGATAAAAAGAGGAAACTCGTTTTAAAGATGGTCCTTTTACTATCTGCCTGTTTTCAAATTCACTATTACTTTCATTATATAGTGATTCCAAAGTTGCCAGATCACATTCTTCCTGATAGCTAAGGTTTCTACTCATAGGATATCTATCTCTTTCAGACTGTAGGTGACCAAAAATCTCTCCACTCTCATCATTTTTAAAATGTTTTTTTAAAGTTAAATTTCGAATCAACTTATTGGTATCAATTAGAGTCTGAAAGAGATTAAAATCCTCACTCGGGACAAAATTCAAACCTAAACTCAATACTCTAATTTCAGTTTCATTTAATTTAGAGGAGGAAAGGTTGATTACTGAGTTCACTTGTATTTCGTTTGTGACCTCCCTCTCCGTGGTGGGAGCTGGTTCTCCCTTATTTTTCCATCTCTTCCCCCCCCTTCTGATTCTTTTGTTTTTACCTGAAAAACCTGCGCTACTTCTTGTGCTTTATCTCTCTCAGATACAGTCAGTGATGTCCCTGACGTGGAGGGCCCTACCTGCTGATAATTAGAGGCTTCTTGTGTTAAGTTACATTTTAGAATAGAGCCTGTTTTAGACCTAGCTCCCATATCTTCGGTGTTCACTAGGTTCTGTCTATCCTCATCTCCTGAATTGGACCCTTCCCCTGAAGTATGTCCCTCCTCCTGAGAGTCCCCCTCGCTATCTGTAAAGGTGACCCTTTTATTTTTCCTACTTTTATTTCTTCCTTTTCCTTGTTTTTTACCTTTGTTTGTAAAAAATTCGTTTTCCCTTCCTCAGTATGAGGAAATTTGTCAAATCATCAGAAAAAATCTGTCTATGATAAAAGCTGATGATGGACTGGAGGAGATAAGTCCAAGAATGTGCAGGTTTGCATTCAGGAAAGGACTGTCTATTGGAAATAGAATTGCTCCTACACAGTTGAAATCGGAGCTTCCAAGAAGAAGCTCATGGTTAGAACATAGAGGGGTATTTAGATGCGGCAATTTACATTGTAAAGCCTGCGAGAAGTTAGACCCTAGACAAGAATTTAAAAGCAGTGTAACAGGAGAGGTTTTTGAATTTAAAGGATGTTCAAATTGTAGAGCCACTTATTCCATTTATCTGCTTACCTGTATAGAATGCGAAGTTCAGTACACTGGGCTCACTACTAGAGAAGTAAGGTACAGAATTAGAGAGCACCTTTCAAACATAAAACTAGGCAAACTAACTACACCTCTTGTGCTTCATTTCAAAAATTGTCATAATAAAAGTAGCAATACACTTAGATGGACAATAATAGATGATGCAAAAATGGGCTCCAGAGGAGGCGATAGGGAGTCGGTTTTGGCTAAAAAAGAAATATTCTGGATACACAGACTAAAAACGAGGTTACCACAAGGATTAAATTCAGAGTATGATCTGATCAACTTCTGGAAATAGTCTGTGTGTCCAGAAATAAGGATTTATTACCTCTGACTGTTTAAGAGATTATGCTAATCGATCCCAGAATATAAATACAAAAATTGGTAGCTAAGTTATGGAAAGGAGAAAACTCATACCAGAGAATGAATTTACCCAAAACAAGGGGACATATAAATTGATATTTAAGTTTTAGACTGTCTGGAAAAGGTTGCATTATATTAAGAGGGTATCATTATAGTAAATAGTTAAAGAGGAGTTAACAACTCATTTAAAATTATTATTGATAGCCCTTTTTCTCCTTCTATAACGATGTTGATACAAAAGTATAAATTGAGATATGAATTTATTATTTTCAGAAATGTGCCAATGTAACTTTATGAAGTCATGTCATATATGAGGATGTTTATTATAATACATTAATTGATTGTCCTAAGAAAAGTTTTGCAATAGTATTAACATATGAGTAATTAAATGAATTGGAAAGTAATGGGTTAATTCCCAGGTTCTTTGGTTTTAACCAATAGGCAAAAGCCTACAGATTTAAAAAGAGCCGATAGAGGCTATACAGACCACACTACGATTACGGCCAGCGAGCCGAAACGCGTCAGTGGGTCACTGGGAACAACCCAAACTTTCCATCCTGAGCTGAACTTAAGAATTTGTTTTGCTGTTCAAGAAAATAAACTAAAGACTTTTTAACCGCATAACCGTGAAGGTGCCTTTTTTCTTGTTCTTTGAGACTAAACACCTTACACACAGCTCTGAATGAGAGGTACACTGGGCACTGGGAGGTACAGTCTGGGTAACAGAACAAGAGGGAGTGTGACAGGTCACTACAGTGAGTACAGACTAGCTGAGTATCTCACATGTGTCACTAAACACCTTACACACAGCTCTGAATGAGAGGTACACTGGGCACTGGGAGGTACAGTCTGGGTAACAGAACAAGAGGGAGTGTGACAGGTCACTACAGTGAGTACAGACTAGCTGAGTATCTCACATGTGTCACTAAACACCTTACACACAGCTCTGAAGGAGAGGTACACTGGGCACTGGGAGGTACAGACTGGGTAACAGAACAAGAGGGAGTGTTACAGGTCACTACAGAGAGAGTACAGACTAGCTGAGTATCTCACATGTGTCACTAAACACCTTACACACAGCTCTGAAGGAGAGGTACACTGGGCACTGGGAGGTACAGACTGGGTAACAGAACAAGAGGGAGTGTTACAGGTCTCTACAGAGAGAGTACAGACTAGCTGAGTATCTCACATGTGTCACTAAACACCTTACACACCGCTCTGAAGGAGAGGTACACTGGGCACTGGGAGGTACAGACTGGGTAACAGAACAAGAGGGAGTGTTACAGGTCTCTACAGAGAGAGTACAGACTAGCTGAGTATCTCACATGTGTCACTAAACACCTTACACACAGCTCTGAAGGAGAGGTACACTGGGCACTGGGAGGAACAGATAGGGCAACAGAACAAGAGGGAGTGTTACAGGTCACTACAGAGTACAGACTAGCTGAGTATCTCACATGTGTCACCAAACACCTTACAAACAGCTCTGAAGGAGAGGTACACTGGGCACTGGGAGGTACAGACTGGGTAACAGAACAAGAGGGAGTGTTACAGCTCACTACTGAGAGAGTACAGACTAGATGAGTATCTCACATGTGTCACTAAACACCTTACACACAGCTCTGAAGGAGAGGTACACTGGGCACTGGGAGGTACAGACTGGGTAACAGAACAAGAGGGAGTGTTACAGGTCTCTACAGAAAGAGTACAGACTAGCTGAGTATCTCACATGTGTCACTAAACACCTTACACACAGCTCTGAAGGAGAGGTACACTGGGCACTGGGAGGAACAGACTGGGTAACAGAACAAGAGGGAGTGTTACAGGTCACTACAGAGAGAGTACAGACTAACTGAGTATCTCACGTGTGTCACTAAACACCTTACACACAGCTCTGAAGGAGAGGTACACTGGGCACTGGGAGGTACAGACTGGGTAACAGAACAAGAGGGAGTGTTACAGGTCTCTACAGAAAGAGTACAGACTAGCTGAGTATCTCACATGTGTCACTAAACACCTTACACACAGCTCTGAAGGAGAGGTACACTGGGCGGAACAGATAGGGCAACAGAACAAGAGGGAGGTGTTACAGGTCTCTACATAGAGAGTACAGACTAGCTGAGTATCTCACAAGTGTCACCAACCCAAAGCACAGACAGATACTCACTAAATACAGAATCTCTGACCACCAGCTGGAAATAGAGACTGGCAGATATCAGGCACAATGGAGACCCAGGGCAGCCAGACAATGTGCACAGTGTGACAGTGGGGACATAGAGACTGAAGCGCACTTCCTCTTGTACTGTACAAGATACAAACCCTTAAGGGATAAATACTTCCCAAAAATAATGAAAGAAATAACAGACTTTCCACAGATGTCGGAACAAGAAAGACTATGCGTACTCTTAGGGGGAAACAACAAAGCTACACAGATAGTAGCAAAATATGTAGCAGACTGTCACATGACCAGAACCCCCAATCAGATTAAATGAACTATCATATTTACCCACTATACAGGGAGTGCAGAATTATTAGGCAAGTTGTATTTTTGAGGATTAATTTTATTATTGAACAACAACCATGTTCTCAATGAACCCAAAAAACTCATTAATATCAAAGCTGAATAGTTTTGGAAGTAGTTTTTAGTTTGTTTTTAGTTATAGCTATTTTAGGGGGATATCTGTGTGTGCAGGTGACTATTACTGTGCATAATTATTAGGCAACTTAACAAAAAACAAATATATACCCATTTCAATTATTTATTTTTACCAGTGAAACCAATATAACATCTCAACATTCACAAATATACATTTCTGACATTCAAAAACAAAACAAAAACAAATCAGTGACCAATATAGCCACCTTTCTTTGCAAGGACACTCAAAAGCCTGCTATCCATGGATTCTGTCAGTGTTTTGATCTGTTCACCATCAACATTGCGTGCAGCAGCAACCACAGCCTCCCAGACACTGTTCAGAGAGGTGTACTGTTTTCCCTCCTTGTAAATCTCACATTTGATGATGGACCACAGGTTCTCAATGGGGTTCAGATCAGGTGAACAAGGAGGCCATGTCATTAGATTTTCTTCTTTTATACCCTTTCTTGCCAGCCACGCTGTGGAGTACTTGGACGTGTGTGATGGAGCATTGTCCTGCATGAAAATCATGTTTTTCTTGAAGGATGCAGACTTCTTCCTGTACCACTGCTTGAAGAAGGTGTCTTCCAGAAACTGGCAGTAGGACTGGGAGTTGAGCTTGACTCCATCCTCAACCCGAAAAGGCCCCACAAGCTCATCTTTGATGATACCAGCCCAAACCAGTACTCCACCTCCACCTTGCTGGCGTCTGAGTCGGACTGGAGCTCTCTGCCCTTTACCAATCCAGCCACGGGCCCATCCATCTGGCCCATCAAGACTCACTCTCATTTCATCAGTCCATAAAACCTTAGAAAAATCAGTCTTGAGATATTTCTTGGCCCAGTCTTGACGTTTCAGCTTGTGTGTCTTGTTCAGTGGTGGTCGTCTTTCAGCCTTTCTTACCTTGTCCATGTCTCTGAGTATTGCACACCTTGTGCTTTTGGGCACTCCAGTGATGTTGCAGCTCTGAAATATGGCCAAACTGGTGGCAAGTGGCATCTTGGCAGCTGCACGCTTGACTTTTCTCAGTTCATGGGCAGTTATTTTGCGCCTTGGTTTTTCCACACGCTTCTTGCGACCCTGTTGACTATTTTGAATGAAACGCTTGATTGTTCGATGATCACGCTTCAGAAGCTTTGCAATTTTAAGAGTGCTGCATCCCTCTGCAAGATATCTCACTATTTTTGACTTTTCTGAGCCTGTCAAGTCCTTCTTTTGACCCATTTTGCCAAAGGAAAGGAAGTTGCCTAATAATTATGCACACCTGATATAGGGTGTTGATGTCATTAGACCACACCCCTTCTCATTACAGAGATGCACATCACCTAATATGCTTAATTGGTAGTAGGCTTTCGAGCCTATACAGCTTGGAGTAAGACAACATGCATAAAGAGGATGATGTGGTCAAAATACTCATTTGCCTAATAATTCTGCACTCCCTGTACTCCTACTTTATAAATTGTTATTGATTTGTTTTATTGTAACATATTACTTTGGCAACACATGTAGTAATGTCATGCTAATAAAGTATTCTTGATTTGACTTAATCAGCTGATTGTTTGAAATCCAGTGCTTTATAAATAAGAGCTTTTTGTAATGTGAAATGTGTCAGGCCAACACAATCCATTCATATGTGTATTTTTTTAATAAGTTTAATAAAGTTTTTTGTTTTAATTTATTTTCCCTTGAAGTTCAATAATGCGTACTGTGGTGGATTACATTTCTTTTTCCCTTCTTGCACTGCAAAGAGTATGCAAAAAATGCAGTAGCTTGCAAACCCACGGCAGCTGGCACCTGCAAGGTATGGGTGGTACAGTAATAAACAGGGGGGCGGGGAGCAATAGCACCTCCCTAGAACTGCCATATTTGTATCAGTATCATACACAAACTGACACATATTTCTATCTATTGTGTAATACATTAGTATTATCCTGTTGTCACACAGCCTGCTATACCACACACTGGAACAAGGATACTGACACAGACTGACAAACATCAGTGAAACACTTGAACAGTAACATAACAGACTGACAACAACCAGATCAGAAACCCAAACACCCAGTTGTAACAAATACACCACCAGGAATTTCAACCCAGCTGTTTTGCAATGGCTTCTCTTGCATCCAGTTATTGCAAGCTACATGGTCATCAATTCACCTTCCATACAGATCAGTAACCGCAAAGTCTCACACAGGGAGGTCACCAGTGTTAAAGGGATAGTATGCTATAAAATTGTTTTTCCCTGAATGGGTTTCCAATTACTTTTTTTTACCAGCTGCAGAGTATAAAAATGTATGAGATTTGCTTTTTTAAGGCTTATTTGTGTATATGAATTAGCCGGTTTTGTGTTTTGAAGCCACAACCTAATCAAATGGGTTGAGAGTGTAGGTATAATCAGATCTCATTACTTTATCACATTGTGTACATATACCTGCTTCTTTATCTTATATCTGTAGGTATAATCAGATCTCATTACTTTATCACATTGTGTACATATACATGCTTCTTTATCTTATATCTGTAGGTATAATCAGATCTCATTACTTTATCACATTGTGTACATATACCTGCTTCTTTATCCTATATCTGTCCATAAACCAATCACCAATACTTGGATAGAACAATGGAAAATTAACATTTTTATTACCTTATCTCTTCTATACCCCACTGAGAGTGTAATTTCTTCTATTGGCTGTGTTTACACATCTTGGCCTTGAGGCCAAAAACTCTCAGGATGGGTGGGGGAAACCACAGGCTAAATAAACTATTTCAAATGCCAATATAAGGGCAAAGGAAATACAATTTAATACACTCCAGAGGGTAAAGTGGATCATTGGGAACAAGGGGATAAATATTTTGAGTAAACTGTCCCTTTAAGATCTCAGTATACCCGTAAGATTGTGGTTGGCCAGCTCACTCAGTAAAATATCTAGTTAGATAATTACAACCCACTGGGCTGAAGGATACCATTTGGGACAAGCTGTTACTCCTCCCTCCCTTAAAAATACATGGCACATAATTGAAAGTCACACTCACAAATGATGAATGACACAAAGCTTAGTGTGTAACACAAATATCAGTGTAACAAATGTATTAACTGGCAAATGTCTATGAAATGCCATAGTGAATATAATGTACTGATGTCACCATAAAACAGAGGCTGAACAGATATCCAAATGATTTTTTTATAACATAACTCATACATAAATATTTATGTTTAAAGGGCCAATGTAGAGCAAAAGTGACATTCTTATTCGTTAGACCATGTCACTTTAGTAATACTGACCCTGAAAGTCTATGTATATTTTCCGGGGGTTAAACTACTGTGTGGCAACGACAAAGAACAGCTGGTCACAAGCACTCACATCATAGGACCTAATCAACATTGACAGTTGCACAACACAGCTATGTCTGCTTGGGACCAGCACTTCTCTGCAGCTCCCAATGGGTACTTTAACTGTGTGTTTAACCCATTTTGTGGAGGTTAAACACAAATTTGCAGGGTCATTAGTGCTAAAATATAATGAATAAGTGCCTTTAATTTTTTGCTCTAGTTTGGCCTTTTAAAACGGCTATAATAAAACAAATATATTCTAGCATAACAGATATGATGACACAAAAAATACTGACAAAATGCAGACATTTTCTCTATCAATTCTCCTTATCTGTATACACAGCACAGTCCTCAGTTGTACACAACCACATGTTTTCGGTTTAACTTTAAACTTAAACAACAACTTTTAATTAACCTTTTTTTCATGCAAACAATATTTTTTATCATATACATGAAATAAAATAGTATTGGAAACAAGAGGCAGCCAAAATATCAAGTCACAGATGGTTTCGATTGACCCTAATTAACTGTGATCCACACTGAGCATTTGTCACACAACAAGGTGACACATAGGCACACAAGTTGCCTGTAAAGCAGGATGTGAAGGTGTACAGGTGCCGCATGCCATCAGCATTATAAAAGGAAACTTGTCCTCTGTCATAATCCAAATACACGCCAATACGTTGCAGCTTTTCCTGCGGCATAAAGACCTGGATTGAGGAGTCGAAGGCTATAAAGCGTTGTCCATGCCTCACAGAGCAGACCCAGCAACCATCAGTGGGAGCCAGAGTGAAATGGTTTGTACGGCTAATGCTTTCCAAAGCCACTCCCAAGTCACACTCTGTGTTTTGCCCGATTTCCAACTCCCAGTAATGCTTCCCAGATTTGTACCTGGGGATTCCAAGGGCCACAAGGTACTGATTGAACCTTGCAGGGCTGGGGTGAGATAGGCTGCTCCCTGGGGAGAAGATGATAGATTGCCGACTTTCAGAGAGCAGCAGGTCAGGGTGAGCTGTGTCAGGATCCAAGTGCGGAGAGGATAAGTCTGCAGAAAATCAAGAGACATACATATTGGTAAATCATTTCCTGGCTACCTGTAATGATTAATAAGATATACTGAAACAAATTTAAAGGGAAATTAAACCCAAATGGTTTCTTTCATGACTCAGATACAGAGAATACCATTTAAATTCCAATTGTATTCTATTACCTAATTTGCTTCATTCTCTTGGAATCCTTTGTTGAAGGAGCACCATTGCACTACTGTGAGCTAGCTAAATGCACTGGGTTAGCCAATAAGATGATGCATATATGTGCAGCACCCAATCAGCACCTACTGAGTCTACCTAGGTATCCTTTTCAACAAAGGATATCGAGAACAAAACAAATGAGACATTAGAAGTAAATTGGAAAGTTGTTTATAATCACATGCTCTATGTGAATCATAAAAGAAAAACTTTACAATCCAGACTTGCTTCTGGTGTAGAAAATTCTAGCCACAGTCATTATGTTAGCAATCTTGCAATAGTTTTGCTGTTCTTATCTTACCATCTCTCCTGAAGCCAACTGAAGACACATATGTGATAAGGTTAAACTTGTGAAGCTGGACATGAGCACTTTGAGATCTTAGAACTGAAAAACCCATGCCTTTTAGTCTCAAATTGCATGAATGGGGGTGGGTAGATAAAGTATATCGCAGAGCTGTCTTAATATGCTTAAAGTGATACTAAACATTTTTTTCTTTCACGATTCAGATAGAGCAGTGATTTTTAACCTTTTTTTTGTTGCCGTGGCACACTTTTTTACATTAAAAAATCCTGTGGCACACCACCATCCCAAAATTTTAAAAAAAATCACACATTGTAGCCTAATACAGCATATCTATATACACATACACACAAACACACACATACTGTATGTATTGTGCTGTTATGCCATGCCTCCTACAAACTACCCCTGCACTGGGAGTAAAAAACAAGCAAAGTTTAAAAAATTTGTCACACTGTTGTCAGTCTGCCGTGGCACACCTGAGGATCTCTCACGGCACACTAGTGTGTCACGGCACACTGGTTGAAAAACACTGAGATAGAGCATGCCATTTTAACCAACTTTCTAATTTACTTCTATTATAAATTTTACTTTATTCTCTTGCTATTTTTATTTGAAAAAGCAGGATAGTAAGCTTAAGAGCCGGACCATTTTTGGATCAGCGCCTAGGTAGTGCTTGCTGATTGGTGGCTTAATGTATCCACCTATCAGCAAGCGCTACCCAGGTTCTGAACGAAAAATGAGCTGGCTCCTAACCTTACATTTCTGCATTTCCAAATAAAGATAGCAAAATAACTAAGAAAAATTAATAGAGCAGCAATTTTAAGCAACTTTCTAATTTACTCCTATCTGAAACATGAAGGAAAAAAATTGTGTTTAGTATCCCTTTAATTAAACATTTTAAATTATGTTCTCATGGTGTTTACTGTCCATTAAAGGGACCTGAAACCCCATTTTCCCCATGATTCTAAATAAAAAAAAATAAATGGTATGCTCTAACAACTTTCCAATTTACTTCTGTTATCAAATTTGCTGCAGCCACCAGTCAGCAGCTAGCTCCTGGTAGTGCATTGCTGCTCCTAAGCCCACCTAGGTATGCTTTTCAACAAAGGATACAGAGACAAGCACATCAATTAGATAATAGAAGTTAAAATTCCATGCTCCATCTGAATCATAAAGTTTTATTTTGACTGTCGCTTTACTGTACCTTTATTTTGTCCCTCCTACAACTCACCGTGAGTTATGGATTTGCTTTATATGCTATCTTGGCAGAACATGAAAGTAAAATATCTTACTATGGTGAAGCCCTGACAAACGTGCACTCCTCCTCACCTGGATCAAGCACAACTCTCATATCCTTCCACACTGCATATTGCACGGGGCCCCTGAACTTGCCCAGGATGTGGCTGTGTAAATCTGCAAAAGGTTGCTCATCATCCATTTTCTGCATCATTCTGCACCTTGATGTGGGGCAACAGAACAGAGGTTAGGAGTGAGGATTCCGAGCGGAGAGATTATGAAGTAAAAAAAAGCACGCACCTCTTGGTCACCAAATTCACTCCCTACAAGTTACAAAAAAAAAGTATACAGCATTAATGTAAACTGGAAAATACAAATAAATATATTTTTTTATATATAGGTTAAAGGGATATGAAACCCAAAAATGTTCTCTTGTGATTCAGACACATCATACGTTTCCAATTTACTTCTATTTTCAAATTTACTTTGTTCCCATGATATTCCGTGTTGAAGAGATACCTAGGTAGGTGTTTGGAGCCCATGCATGGCAGGAAATGGCGCTGCCATCTAGTGCTCTTGGAAATAACATTCTTGCAAAACCACTGCCATATAGTGCTCCAGAAATGGGCTGGCTCCTAAGCCTATGTCCCTGCTTTTCAACAAAAGATATCAAACAAAGAAAACTTGATAATAGAAGTAAGTTAGAAAGTTGTTTAAAATCTCATGCTCTATCAAAGTCATGAAATACAAATTATGGGTTTAATATCCCTTTAAATACAAAAATGTAATGGAGAATTCTTGACAAACATAGGATCTGGGCACTTTATGACTATGGTGCGGTCAGATTACACGTAGCCCAGAGATATACAAATAAAACAAAAATAGAAATAGATTAGAATTCTTGTAACATCTCGGTACAGTATAAGTCCAGCGCAAGCGAAACTTGTCTATGTAAACACATTTAAAAAAAATAATATTATAGCGCCTGTGGTACAGAAATACACAAACACATAAATATCTTTGGAAAACAGAATACTAAGGGCTAGATTTATGAAGCCACTACGGCAGCAAGTTCTCACTAGAACTTGCTCGCCGTGATTTATCAAGCAATAAATAAATCCCTTAGCGGTGACTGTTTGGAGGAGCACAGTGATATTTAAATAAATGATGGAGATGCACTCCCTATAACCGTTATACCCATTGCCTCTGCTCAGGATTTGTGCTGTCCTAAGACATAGAGCTAGGAACACACCATCAGGAAGTCGGAGGGATCTTGCTGGGTCATCTTTCTGTAAGCCCTGTCAAGGGTCTCCTGCATTCCCTGACATTGTTCCCTCAGATCATGCAGCTCCTGCTCCATGTCCCTCAGAGAGTCCTCTGCTTCCTGCTCCAGCTCCCTTTGTAGTGCCTGCTCTCTGTCTAGGAGAAACCGCTGTAAGGCTGCAAACTGGGACTCCAGGTGTTTCTTCAGGGTGCGCACAGTTTCCTGTGAAGGCAGCAAACAGAATCACTTTATTCTATTTCCATTGGACGTGGCTGATGGAATATAAGTGCCCGTATCCATAGGAGAATACTATTGTATTTGCAGCAGCCACATCACACTACGTGAGAATGTAACGAAGTCAAGCACTGATACCTCTATTTATTGTATGGTTTTATAAACATCCGATTCTAATAAAACAACCCTGCAAACAAGTTCTTACCACGTGCTTGTTAATGCGCTGCTCCTGCTGAGTGCACCGTGCTCGCTGCAGCTGCAGACTGGCTTGCAATTGAGTAACAGCAGCGCTCAGCTCTTCCTGCAGAGAAAAAAAAAGTGGTATTTTTGGGACATAAATGCATAAACCTTTTTATGAAGACTGCTGGACCATTCTTATAGATTATATATATTTAAAAATTCAGGACCAGAGAAAACAATTTGGGAACCATGTATGTGAGTACGATGCACAAAAACAATTATAACTATGTACAAGCAGAGCAGCGAATTACAATAAACACTTTAAAAAATATATTTAATATATGTTGAATATGTTTAAGCTTAACAATAAAAAAAAAAAAAAACATGCATGGCTGTAGCCTGGGTCTGCAAAAGGCTTGTGCACTAAAAAGTAGTGCTAAAAACAGCACCCCCTTCAGTATGTGAGCAGTATAAACAAGTAAACCTAACTTTAACATAAGAACGACCTTAGCCTTGTGGGAAGTAGCTTTATATGTAAACTGATTGAAAAATGCATCTCATGCTGTTTAGTTATCTACATTTTTCTTTCTTAGCTTTGTTTATATTGTTGTAACTGCTATGTATAAGTTCAGACTTTGTCACCTAGGTCTATAAAATTAGACACCTTTTCATAATGGGGACATATAAAAGCATCCTGGATATACATTGACATGTTAGAACCTTCGCATCAAGAGTCCCCTTATATACCAGAGACTTTATCATCCAACAATGTGAGGAATAGTCCAGAAAACCACTCATCTTGCGTTACCAAAAGGCCTGGCTGGTGCCATAGGACTAGATCATTGGAACTTTTCTAAGCTGCCAACCATTGTGTACAGTAGAGATGTGCATGCATCAGTTGTTACAAATATGTGTTATAACTTACTTTTTAATATAGATGTAAAAGTAAAATACCCTGCACTCCGCTGCCCACTTCAAAAGTCACAAACAGTTTAAATTGTTCTCCGATTACTGCTCTAGCTACAACAAAAGTGCCATATTCGGAGAGAGCTGATTGAACAACAATTCAACCGTTAAAGGGACAGTCTAGTCAAAATTAAACTTTCATGATTCAGATAGGGCATGCAATTTTAAACAACTTTCCAATTTACTTCTATTATCTAATTTGCTCAATTCTTTAGATATCCTTTGTTGAAGAAATAGCAATGCACATGTGTGAGCTAATCACACAAGACCTCTATGTGCAGCAACCAATAAGCAGCTACTGAGCATATCTAGATATGCTTTTCAGCAAGTGATATCAAGAGAATGAAGCAAATAATTAGATAATATAAGTAAATAAGAAACTTGTATAAAATGGCATGCTCTTTCTAAATCACAAAAGAAAAAATGTGGATTTCATGTCCCTTAAACTCACAGAAAAATTGACTTTTGAAGTGGGCAGCAAAGTGTGGGGTATTTGAATTTCATAACTATATTAAAAAGTAAGTTATAGCGCATCTTCGTTACAACTGATGAATTAAAGGGACACTAAACCCAAATTTTTTCTTTCATGATTCAGATAGAGAATACAATTTTAAACAACTTTCCAATTTACTTCTATTATCTAATTTGCTTCATTTTTTTTAGATATCCTTTGTTGAAGAAAGAGCAATGCACATGGGAGAGCCAATCACAGGAGGCATCTATGTGCAGCAACCAATCAGCAGCTACTGAGCCCATCTAAATATGCTTTTCAACTAAGAATATCAAGAGAATGAAGCAAATTAGATAATAGAAGTAAATTAGAAAGTTGTTTAAAACTGCATGCGCTTTCTAAATCATGAAAGAAAACATTTAGGTTTCATGTCCCTTTAAACTCCATCTAAAATATCACTAACATTCCGGATCTGACTTTAAAAAGGGGAGAGTTTACCATCACTTTAAATTGGTTTGTGTTAAATTGTGCAGTTAAATTGTGTTTTGGATAGCTAATGTAACATTTATAAATAATAGAAAATGTTATAATATTGCACTGCTCCCATAATGCTACACGGCTGGCTACATAGTGCTTAATACTGCGTGTCTTACCCTGCTATATGCTAAAAAGTGATTGGTTAGCACAGTACACAAGCTTATTTACATCTGGTCTCTATCTACAACAAAGGAGAACAGGTAAACATACTTGAGATGGTGTCAAATTAATGTATCCCTGGAGAGCTCTGAAGATGCAAAA
Source organism: Bombina bombina (assembly GCF_027579735.1). Lineage (NCBI taxonomy): Eukaryota > Metazoa > Chordata > Amphibia > Anura > Bombinatoridae > Bombina > Bombina bombina. Next base: position 36,550,859 of record NC_069509.1, read on the forward strand.
GCCAACAAATTTTTTTTAAACACTTAATATTTTTATGCAGATCACCTGCAATACAAATGCACTATTACTAAAATATGCTACCCATATACAAATGCCCTTGGAGTAAATCATACACACATATCTAAACACCTTGAACTGGGAAGGCTATATAAAATACGTATATTAGAATCTTTTCCAATTCTTACTGTGCCACACAATAGAACAAACAGCAAACCAAAGACATACTATAAAGGATGCTTTACCCTCTTCTAAAGACACAAAATACTTATTACACGAATAAAAAAGGAAAAAAAATCTTCAATGCACTTTTTTTAATAATTTTCCATTTTAATTAAATTTTCTTTTGCCCCCAGAGAGACTGAAGTTCATTCCGTGAAATGCAGAAGCCTGACCCGCCTACATGCTCCGGGGTCAGCTTAAATGGCCAAATCAAAGGGAGTAAGAGAAAAAAAAAAAAAAAAAAAAAAAAAGAGGATTTTCAAGGGGCGTGCCCAGGGCCTGCCAAAGTTTACAAAAAGATTTATTTTTTATATGCAGATCTTTGGCACTGCATTAAATAATTTCTGTTGCATACCTAAAAAAATGGCAAATGTTCCTTTAAGTATAAAAAAGGAGTAACCTACTGGATCACCTCCGCACTCGGCTGCTAGTGAAGTTCAGGCCTTGCTCATACTTACTCTGCATTTTTTGACATTCTCATGTAATGATCTACTGTTGCTCTCAGCAGATTTTTCCAAAGGACAATAATTGTCATATTGTGATGTTTCTCCCTCGACTAAGTGATTTTTAGTCTCTGATATTCTTTTGTTAAACATTAGGGTCTCCATAGTGTGAAGGGCGAGCCTCCCTAGGGCCTGGTTGGGCAAGGATCTTTGGCCAAGGAGCAGTTTTAAGCAGTAGGGACAGCGCTGGTTGGCTCTTATGGAGGACAGACATGAGCGGCAGAAGTTATGTCCACAGTCAAGGAGCACAGGGTCAGAGAAGATGTCGCTACATACTGGACATATCAGCTCCTCTGGGAGGTCATGTTGCGCTGTATGAGAAGGCAACATCCTGGGTTTCTGCAACCAAATAAAAAAAAATACTTTAGATTAAAGAAAAAAAAAAAAAAAAAAAACTATATGTTTCTAAATGCACCTAAAATGCGCAAAACTGTTAAATACAATCAGCAAAGAATTAATCAGCAAAGGTAGTGGCACAAACTCTGCCGAATGGGTAAGCATCTATTTCAACTCAGGACAAGCAGTTCTCTGTGGCTCTACAGGGGTACTTTAACTTTGTGTTAGTAACCTCTTTGCAGGGGTTAAACACGGTAGCAGGGTTGCTAATGTTAAAATGACATGCTTTGATGAATTAGAGCACGTAATTGTCCATTATAATGGACCTTTTAAGGAATATTGTACATAAAAAACTACTACTATCAGATGTTGGTTTACATTGATTACGATAATTTTTGTTTAAAAAACAATCAGTGAAAACCTCACCCATACTTCAAACAGACTTCATGACGGTCACTTTTACCTTATTGTTCCGAGCCACTTTGTCTGTGTTCATCAAACCAAACCGCTCCAGGATATCAGGATTACATCCAAAAGTCCTCTTTGCTTCTGCCCCATTCAAAGGTACCAAGCGCCTCCTGTTCACCCACTCTTCATGAGGAGGGTCAGCTGTGGGAAGGCTAGTGCTTTAGATAGTGGCATGTTCTCAAGATATGTTCCAATATTATTATATACAGTATACATAGAAATATATCTATACACAAATATATAAACGTAAATATATATGTAGCTATTTTTATACAGCACAAATTGAAGCTTAAATTTGTACTTTTCATAGACGTAAGCAAAAGAATCACACACTATATGGCCAAAAGAATGTGTAAACCTGACCATCACTCCTATATGAGCATGTTGGACATCCCTATGCAACACTTTGGGTATTAATATACTGTTGCACCCTCCCCTCTTTGCGTCACTAGCAGCCGCAACTCTACTGGAAAGGTTTTCCACAATATTTTGGAGAGTGCCTGTGGAAATTTCTAGTTCGCAATCTGCTTTCCAATTCATTCAAGGGGGCCGATTTATCAACTGCCGAATGCAGCCATATGCTGATGTTTCCGCACAAGTCTTCAGGCTCGCCGGAAACAGGAGTTAAGAAGCAGCAGTTTTAAGACCATTGCTCCTTTATTGTCCGCCACCTCTGAGGCGACAGACAGCAATCACCCCGATCGGATTGACACCCCCTGCTAGCGGTCAATTGGCCGCAAATCTGCAGGGGGCAGTATTGCACAAGCATTTCACGAGAAATGCTTGTGCAATGATATTTATTGATGTGCTGCGGACATTATCCGCTACTGCAGATAATTTGGCCCCAAGGTGTTTAAAGGGGGTTGAGGTCAGATCACTGAGCAGGTCATTTAAATTATGACCAAAAGTGAAAAAGGAAGAGCAATAGCCAAGGTAGGTTATTTGCTAAAGAGGGACAAGACTGCACTCAAAGTTTGAAGCGTATTTATTACAAAAAAAGACAAATGGAGCAGGGTTATATACCTATTCCCCACACACAAACAACTAATGCATGTACAAAATACTATTTAAAACAACCCATCAAAAAAAGCAAACAACAGTATAAAGAGACAATCAAAATCCCCCCACATGATAGCATGTATGTACACTGTCCGTGAACGGCATAGGTATACCGGGCCCTTAAATGTTCTTAGAACCACTCTGTTAGGATATGGCACTTGAATACAAAGAAAGGCCGTTTTCAAAGTAGTAACCACGGGCACATAGTGTAATACAACATGCTCCGTGATCCAGGCACTTGATGTGAAAAGCGCCCTCGTTCCCAAAGAGAGTCTTAATCCAATGTGACTGAAAAAGGCAGGCAGCAGATTGTGTGTAACGATGGGGAAAGTCTGATTGCTAAAAAAACTCAGGCTACTGCCGGGAATACCGGACTCCGCTGTATGAGATACCAATGCAGAGTGCGGGGTGGCAAGACAAAAGAAGCCACTCACTAACTTCTTATTGAATAGTCCTACGACTGGGTGCTTCCAAAGAGCCTCTTCTGTGCAGGATCCAGGCAATATAATTGCGGCATCTTCACTTGCACCATTTGAAACACCTGCCTTGTGTTGGACTGCAATCCTCCAATGATAGACCAGCAACTATGTAATCAAAGCTCCAGCATTACGCGTTTCACCCCTCCCACACTGGACTGGATACGGGGCTTCGTCAGATATGCAACCTTGTCCCTATTTAGCAAATAACCTACCTTGGCTATTGCTCTTCCTTTTTTATTTAAAGTGTTGATTTACACAGACATATGGTTAAAAGTTGTAATTCTGGAGCAGGACCAATGACAGTATCTGCACCCAAAGTATTATGCTACACCGTCAACTAGAAAATTCCTTAAGACATACATTCTTTATATCGCACATAAAAATCCTCTGTCTTGTCTTGTTCACTTCTTCGGGTTCCAACCACAAGCACCAAGCCTAGAGAGGAGGCAAATAAAATACTGAATTAAACCAAGAAAAATTCCAAGTCATCTAATTGTCATGGGTATTATTATTAAAGGTATAGAAAGGTAAAAAATTAAATGTACATGGGTGCATTTCAATTTGAAATAGTAGCAACTTTGTAATATACTTCCATTAGCAAAAATGCTTCTAATAAAAGTTACTACTGTTTTTTCTGTAGCATATGTACATATCCTGTGAGGGTCCATACAACAGTATTTAAACACCACACCTTCTCAGAGTCAGCAGTAGCTTGTATGACACAAATGATGTCTTCAAAGAAGCAATAAACAGCACTAAGACCTCTCAGTATATATAGCACACAAGGATCTCACAGGATATGTGTGTATGCCGCTCGAAAACAGGTATAACTTCTACTAGAAGCAAATGGAAGTATATTGCAAAAATGCTTATATTTTAAAATTTAAATACACCCATGCACATTTGCTTTCAGACCTTTATATCCCTTTAAAAACTTTACTACCATAGTGTCAGGTAAAGTGCTGCAGCAAAATATTGCAAAAAAAGTTCAATATAAAAAGGTCAGACCAAAATGTAAAATGTTAAAGACAAAGGGACAGATTACAAGTGAAGTGCCAAAATGCAAGTAGTATGGAGTTAAAGAGACAGTCAACACAACACCAGAATTGTTGTTGTTTAAAAAGATAGATAATCCCTTTATTACCCATTCCCCAGTTTTGCAAAACCAACACTGTTATATTAATACACTTTTTACTTCTGTGACTAACTTTTATCTAAGCATCTTCTGACCGCCCCTAATCACATGACTTTTAGTTATTATCTATTGACTTGCATTTTAGCCAATTAGTGCAGTGCCTGCCACGGCTGTGACCACAATGCTATCTATATGGCCTACATGAGCTTGCTCTCCCCTGCTGTGAAAAGTAAATAAAATAGAGGCGGCCTTCAAGGGCTTAGAAATTATCATATGTGCCTCCCTAGGTTTGCTTTCAACTAGAATACCAAGAGAACAAAACAAAATAGTTGATAAAAGTAAATTGGAAAGTTGTTTAAAATTAGATGCCATATTTGAAAAATTAAAGTTTTCTTTGGACTTGACTGTCCCTTTAACTTCACTGGAGTGAAGTCCATACTGCTTATGCTCAGATTACATGTCAAAGGTTAATAGATATTGTGTGCACGGTAGTTGTAATAAAAAAATTGTGGAAAACACCACTGGGGCATGGAACCACAGACTTGCCAAGTCCTCGTCTGCTATTGTATGCACGGTAGTTATGTTGGAGAATGGAGCGGTGTCATTTCGCTCAGACAATAGATTTCTATAAGGTGCAGGCACCATAATTATTCATGTCAGCGCAAATACCATCAGGTACAAAGGTTCAAGTACTAGAGTTGTCCATTTAGTTCTCTGCTATACACTTTATATACAAGACACATACACACACCTTTGACCCCTTCCCATTCTCACCCCTCGTCATATACATTGTCTCTTTAACCCTTCCCCAAAACATTTTTTTCTTTATTAACTATTGTTAATAAAGAATTAACTCTCATTCATTTCTACATCATTTTAAAGGGATATAAAACCCTAACATTGTCTTTCACAATTCGGATAGAGCATAGAATTGTAACACTATAATGAGAGTCAGTGGTCGTTTAACAGGCCCTCTTATCTGCCCTCGTCTATGACGCAGGTCTTGCCAACGCAATATAGCTACACGCTTCCAGAAGTGAGGCATGCAGTACTAGCAAAGCTTTGCCAACAACCAACTCCTTAGCGACCGTGCAACATACAGGGTGTGTCAGTCGTTAAGGGGTTAAACAAATTGGCAATATGCTTCTATTATCTAATTTGCTTTGTTCTCTTGGTATCATTTGCTTAAAAGCATACCTAGGTAGGCTCAGGTGCTGGGAGCTAGCTGCGGAATGGTGGCTGCACACATATGCCTCTTGTCGTTGGCTTACTGATGTGTTCAGCTAGCTCCCAGTGTTGCATTGTTCCACCTTTAATAAAGTATGCAAAGAGAATTAAGCAAAATTGATAATAGAAATACATTAGTAAGTTGTTTAAAATTGTATGCTCTATTTGAATCATGAATGAGAACTTTTGAGTTTCATGCCCCTTTAAAGGGACATGACAACTCAAATGTTTCTTTGGTAATTCAGACAGGGCATACAATAAAAAAAAAGTTTTCATTTTACATTGATTATTAAATTTGTTTTATTCCCATGGTATTCTTTGTTGAAGAGACACCTAGGTAGGTATCTGGAGCATTCTTGCAAAATTGCTGACGTATAATGCTCCAAGCTTTCTAAACTTACATCTCTGCTTTTCAACAAAAGATACCAAGAAAATGAAGAAAGTGTGATAATAGAAGTAAAATAAAATAGCATGTTCTATTTAAATCATGAAATAAAATGGTTAAATTCTCATGTCCCTATAATGTTTAGTTGCAAAACATTTTCTTTTCTTGATTAAAAAATAACCTACAATTTATGAAAAAGTTTTTACTTCTATTTTCAAGTTTGCTTTGTTCTTGTGATATTCTTTGTTTAAAAGGCTACCCAGGTAGGTATAGCAAGTACATACCTAGAGCACTGTATAGCAACCAGTTGTCATCTAGTGCTTATACAAATGTATACAATTCTTAAAAGCATTGCTGCACAACTGTTTCCATAGTGCTCCAGACGTGCACGCTCCTAAACTTACCTACCTGTTTATCAATGAAGGATACCAAAAGTAAACTTACATTGAAAAGTTGTTAAAATATTAAACTCTAAGGGGTGTATTTAACCCATTGACTGCAAAAAAAAGACAACTGCAGAAGATTATTATTATTATTAGCGGTTATTTGTAGAGCGCCAACGGATTCCCCAGCGCTTAGATCTCTCAGGCAGCCAACAGGTTAACAAGTAATTAAAGGGACATTCTGGTCAAAATTTAAATGCAAATAAATGAATTCCACTTTTGAATAGAAAATTATTTGCACCATACACGTAGTCAAAAATGCTTCTAGTAAAAGTTATCACTCTTTTAGTCATTTTTTTCCTCTACATGTGAAGCATAGCTAGATATGGTCAGTGCACCAGCATTTTAAATATTGCAGCTGCCCAGAACACCAGTGGGGCTGGTATGTCAGCAATTAACAAATTGAGTTATTACCAGATGATACAAGCACCTTAGGATCTCTGAGCTAAGTGATGCGCTTAAAATGCTGGTGCACGGTGCATACTTAAATACACTTGAAAAAAGTTATAGATTTTATTAGAAGCGTACAAAATGCATCCATGTGAATTCCAATTTTGGATGGAATGTCCTTTTAATAGCAATAAATGTCTCCAAGTGACAAGCTTGGGCGTTTCCTTGTTTTACACACACGTTATATATATATATTACTTTTCTATATTTGTCATGTGAGATCAAGTAAATCTTACTTTTTTAGAACATATAAACTACAGAACTTTTTAGAATAAATGTGATATTTAGTTGTGTAACCTGAAGTGATGGTCCCTTCCGTGCACGACGTGTAGGAGCTAGCCACATGACCCTTCTATCACAAGAGTATATAGGGCTAGATTTATCAAAGGCTAGGCGAACTCTGTATGTTCTTCGCCTGTAACTGCGCCCCAGCTCGCCTCCGGAGAGGCGCACATGTGCGCCTAAATTTATCAAAAAAATAGACGTAACTTTGCGCAGGCGAACTGGGGCGTAGTAATGATAAATTGCGCCTGTCGGTAACAGCATTTACTCCCTATTTACTCCCTATAAATATTTGCGCCGCCATGTTTTGATTATTAAAAAAACGTTTTTTAGGTAACTAATTAGCTAATATTTATATTACACAATGTTTCTGTGCTGTTTGTGCCATAAGTTGACACAAAAATGAATATATCCATATAAAACTTTTAGTACCATATGCGCCTGTGGAAGCGCAAATTACTGGGAATAACAGTATCTTCTTTGCGCTGAACTTTTGAAAAATGTGTTAAAAGAGTAAAGTACTGCATCTCAAGATGTAAAAGCATGTATTATAATGGTGTTCGATTGAGTCTGTATGGCGAAATATACAACACGCAATTACAGCCGGAATTATCGGCGCAAAGCAATGATGAATAAGCAACTGGGCGTATTTGTAGGCCGGGCTGTTAAATTACGCCGATTACTAATGTATATTGGTGCACTCGGGAGCGCGCCTGTGCGCCTAGGCGAATGCAAGTGAAGTGCGAAGAAGTTTCTTTCAGATTTGCGCAATTATAGGCGCAGAGTACTTTGATAAATATGAGGATCCGTTTGTATGAGTTATTTTGCACGATATTAGAGGAGAATGGCTTTGATAAATCTAGCCCATAGTATTACTAAGTCTCAGTCACTGTCACACACGCGGTTAAATATAACATTAGCACACACGCCAAGTGTTGTCCCCTGTCAGACACAGACAGGTTTTCCCGCCAATTCCAGGAGCTTCTGGTTCCATCTAAAGGCGCGTGACACAAGTAATTCCAAGTCATTACTAGTGAAAAGTTTTGCAAACTGCAGCGTCTTGACTTGTAACCATGGAGACGGGAGAGACAATTCACTATTATCTGAGGGGTGACCGTGCACTCGGAAGAACCCATCTTGTTTAGCGGCTATATAAAACGCTACCCTTGTATATAACGTTAACAATACTAGCCATGGTATACATTTTATTATTTTACGCAGTCGCTTATAGTTAGTTGCCAATGTATAAACACTCTGTTTTTATGATCCCTCAACCTCATGTTGAATCATGCTTTGCCCTCACTAAAGATGGCCGCCCACCTCTTGTGTCCTTTACATGACATCACTTTCCCTAGACGCACTTCCCGCCGTCGCTCTTTCCCAGGATTACTCACTCTCGTGTTGTGTTTTTTTTTTTTTCCCTTCGGCGCCTGACGTGACGTACATCACGTGACCGAGTCGGTAATGGATTCAAAGTGTGATAATATCGCGCGTGGGGTAATTACTGGGTGTGATACTTCCTGTGAAAACCACTATTTATATTTCCGGGTTATTTACCTGCTCATAATGAATTATATTTCTGTAAACAAAGCCAGGGGTCTGACTACAGTGTATTGTTATTATCTGTACCCAGCAAGATATCAGGGTGTAACCACAGCATGCTATGGGGAGACATTTGCTCTGCATGGGGGTCGTCTACATGACTAATACTTGTTTACTGTGTCACCACAATGTAAATGTTATGGGTCAGCAAGTGGGCACCAGTTTTCTAGGTCTGTGCCCTTCTACATGTCTGGCACAGGCAATAAATTACATTTGCAACCATACTTTGGCATCTAAAGAGTTAAAGCTGTATGTAAAGCTAAATGCCTTTACCATGACTGTGTTTATTACTGATGTGCCAAGGGCATGTTTGTTACTGTACATGCCATTAAAGGGATATGAAATTTAAAAATAAAACTTTCCAACTTTTATCAAGGTTGTTTTGTTCCCCTGGTAATTATTTGTTGAAAAGACCTAGGTTATTTAACAAAAGATACCAAGAGTTGTATAAAATTGCATGTTCTATCTGAATCATGAACAACAAATAGTGTTTCATGTCCCTTTAAAGGGCCATAAATAGTAAAAAAATAATATTCTATAACTCGTTAGAACATGTCATTTTAAGACTACCGACCATACACTACATTGCATTTAATTCCCCATAAAGGGGTTAACCATACTTTAGAATTGCTGATTAGGACCTGGGGAGTACTGTTGATCCAGAGTATAAACCGACGCTGATCCAATCAGTAGTGCTAATTGCACGACTCAATTGTGCTGCCGATCGAATCAGCAGTGGTTTCTGGTGGTCCAAAGCAGCACTTTTATTGTGTGTTTAACCCCATTTCAGGTTGGTAGTCTTAAAATGACATGCTCAAATGAATTGGAGCCTTATTTTACCTATTATTTAATATGTCATATCCAAAAAAAATAATACTTTGCAGCTGGTATAACAAGTCACTCGAAACACATAATGGAGAATTAGTTTAACTCTTTAAAGAGACAATTGGAAAACTGTCTCCTCTTTAATATGTTTCAAATTGAATATTTTACTTGATTGAATTGTATTGTGGTATATGAAATAGCAGCGTTTGCCTGATGAAACCACCACCTATATTAAACTTTGCAATACTCCAGTACTGGCTATAGAAAGGCTATGTAATCAAAAAGCAGCAGGAGCAATCAATCTCCTAGCAGAGATAAGACGGAGAACTCAGCCCATATGATAGGGCTTTCCTGCAGCTGCTTTCAGTACAGTGAACTCTAATTAGCCACTTGCATTAGTACATTATCCCTCTAAATAACAGGAAATGTAGATACAATAAAAAAATGGAAATATGGTGCCATTATCTTTTTTTTTAATGCTATCTATGAATACTTAAATATGTTATATTGCTGTCTGAACATATTTCATGTCCATGATAATATCTGAAAATTTTATTAAAAAAAAAAACATCCTTAGAGCAGGGTGAAACCAAGAAAATTGCCTCTAAGCACACAATATTGGATACAGGAAATAGTAAGAATCAATGTTAAAATGTAACCTTTATTGTTGCAAAAAATGAGAACAGATACACTGTTTGCTGCCCGACAGAACTTATAAAAACACTACAATACTGGTACTAGTTGAAAAACTTTTATTGCTAAAGTCTATAGTCAACGTGAGTGATCAAGGCATATCAAAGTGGACAAACGCTCAATGTGGGTCTGGTAAGCAAATTTGTCTAGATTGCAAACTTTATAATAGTATAGATATACTGTGTGTTATGTACTACCAAAATGGGTACCTTATTAGTCAAAAAAGGTAAAATGTTCCCTCTGTTATGGATCGAAAGAAAAGAGGGATATTGGACAAAGTGTTTTCTACTACTCAAAGGTGTACGTTTTTCTAGGCTACAGTGACACTGCTATAAACAGGTACTGAATATAATTTATCTGTAGAATGAACAGCACATTGGTATATCACAAATTCGTAATCCTCAGCATCATACGTTGCCCTGGCTTATTGCCAGTAATCTGACATACACTGTGTGCTTGACTATTATACCAATGTTTTACTCAGTAAATAAACTTAGTTTGTTACATTGGTAGCATACTTGAATACCGTAGATTTAAATTAGTTATAAGCGTTATCTGCTGCCCTGGCCTAATGCCAATGATCTAACGTTATCAACTGCCCGGACCTGATGTCAGTAATCTAACATAAAGCATAAGTGCTTGTTAAGATAGCTATGGTCACTGTATTCAAGTAAGTAAAAGGAATTAATCTACTAGTTTAGTAGCACAATTTGCATACCATGAACTCGGACAAGTATTAATAAGCGTATGTCAACACCCTGGTATAGTGCCAATAAACATATAACAAGTGAAGGTAATGTTTGGTCTTTCTGCAATCATTATTTAATGTATCACCTTGTAAAATCCACAGTTGCTAACTTATTTATTTTTTTGCATAACATATTTCGTTAATAAATGTATTTTATTCTCCCCTACCGTTCCGTTACAAGCTCCGCCCATGATCCATTTCATGTCTGTTTAGCTTATGACGTATAGAGCGTTCCCACCCGCTCTATACGTGCCTACAACGCTCATGCCTGGCGAAGATAACCCTTGTGCATGCGCAAAACATCGACGGCGGTAAACAATGCGCATGCGTTAATGCCAGTCTTTGCTTTATACAGCGCAGGCGTCATTGATCTTGGCAACATAGTATTCAATGAATATCTATATTCATTCAATATAATATAGTGTACGAGAGAGAGAGCAGCTGCATTTTCCGTTCGTTTGCGAATAATACAATTCAATTGATTACAATTTCAGTGTAAGTATGGCTAATCAATGAAAGCTTACTTATCAAATTAAAATATAATTTGCAGAAACTTTTTAACGATGTATTTTATTATGTAATATTCATGATTTTAGATCTAAGACTCTGATATCTCTTTACATACGTTCCTTCCACCTTTAGATAAGTAATGGCTATAGAGAGTTTGTCATATGAACTTATTTTCAAATTATATATATATAACTTTGATGTGCTGCTTTCAATTGTAACAATAATTGTTTTAGCCTTTGATATTGTATCCAACGTTATAAACAAGCCTGC